>NW_026068850.1:7058-8710 GCF_014885135.2 Alexandromys fortis
CAAGGATTATGAGTTAATGTAAGATGTAAGAATTAGTTAATAATAAAGTCTGAGCTAATAGGTCAACTAGCTTAAAATTAATGTAGGCCTCTGTGTGTTCTTTGGGGCTGAAGGCTGTGGGATCGGGTGGGACAGAAACCTCTGTCAACAGGGAAGTATTTAGTCTTACAGTGACTTGATAAGCCATGTTTTGTTGCTATCCATGTGAGATCTGCTCTTTCCTGAACACAAATAGAGGAGTGGATTGCAGGAAACACAATTTTCACCAATAAAAAACATCGCAGACTTGTGGTCAGAAAGGGAATTAAGACAGCAGATGGCTTTGTTCTCTGATTTCAGACACCACACACATGTGCATGAGCCAAACTCCTTTCATAGGATGTAAAGAAAAAAAACCAATTAAACCCCATGTGTCAGAGCAATTACACCTGAGCTGGTCTCCTTTGTCAGGCGTTAAGATTCTTCATGCTGAGATTGGCCACAGTTGCCTTTACCTGCAGTTCAGATTTCGGTGGTGGGAACAGATAGTACTGAGGGAAAGGGACTGAGATGAGAGGAGGAACACTGCACCCAGGATGGAAAATGAATGAGTGAATGAATGAATGAATAGTGTATAGACAAACAATACCTTATATTGTACAAGATTCTGCTAAGCTCCTAAAAGCTGCCTACAACACAGGAGCTCTGTGTTGTCTAGAATTAAAAACTCAGACTTAGATTGGACCAATGAGGTCAGTCATTCCTTTAGTATACACTAGAGAAGACATTAAAATTAAAGTTAGCAGTGTCCGAATTTGGGAAGTCAATGGAGCATAAGAAAATAAATCAGAGAAAGAGAATCAAAACGGAAAATGGAGAGGAATAACAGAGAAGTTGGCTGAGATTTTTGTTTGTTGTTTTGTTTCCTGAACTGAGAGGAACCTGACGTGAGAAGAGTATCATAAGCTGAGCAGAAGCTACAACCTTGAGTGCCTTAAAGTGCCTTTTACAAGAGAAGGAAAGAAAACTACCCGAATCCCACTCACAGAACGCTTTTAAAAGCGGGAGGGAGAGGAAGGAAGGTTGTCATATGACCACTCCATTTGACTTTGCTGGGACTCTTATGGGGACAAGTTTATCTGCTCCCTTGTGTGAATGCCTCATGTGTTAGACACTTCCCAAAGTAAATAATTATCTTGGTATGAGACAGGCTTTCAATCATTCTGATTCCAAGGAAGTCTCCCCTTCATCCCTTGGCATTATTTTTTTGTAAACAAATTAGAGAGGAATTGCTTTGATCTGCTTCTGTGAAGTGAATGTTTTATGTCTACTTTATGTTTCAGGTCTTCAGAAAGAACAAATAAAAGAAAGCATTGCTCTGGCTGTGTCAAAGGATTTGAGCCTGCATAATGTTTGAATTCTGAATTCAGCCTGAAGCAAGGCTTTCTTCCCCCCCCCCCCGCACCCCCCGCCACTTTTAGAGACTTATACATGGAGTACTTCTTGTTCGTGCACAGCTACTCTTTAAACAAACACAATTTTCACCAATAAAAAACATCGCAGACTTGTGGTCAGAAAGGGAATTAAGACAGCAGATGGCTTTGTTCTCTGGTTTCAGACACCACACACATGTGCATGAGCCAACCTCCTTTGATAGGATGTAAAGAAAAAAA
>NW_026068851.1:0-2836 GCF_014885135.2 Alexandromys fortis
AAAACCTGAGAAATCTGGATGCTGGTCACATCCTAGGGTAGCTGGTCTGTTTGTTCCTGTCCAGTGTTTGTGGTATGGAAATGTCTGATGTCTCTTACACCTGTTTAAGGTACTGGCAGAACGGAGGACAAAGTTAAATTTAGGGGAAAAAAATTTAGAACCAGAAAATTGAGAGGGGTATATCTGACTTGTTAAAGGTGGATCCTTCGATTCAGTTCCCTGGAACTCACAAGAATTTTTTGGGTTTGTGGAAACAGAAGTTTTAGACATAAACATATAAACAATAGCATATTTATGTCAGAATGACTGTGACAGATATTTTTGTACAATGGAAAAGTATTTTTAAGACTACGGAAGGCAATGTGAAAGAGAAATTTACCTTTATAACTTGCAGGTACACAGCTTAATAATTTGTGTTCATATTTTACTGGAATTTGTTTGGTGAGGTTGTTCTTTTAAACAACAAAATCTCTCAGCTGTCAAACTGTATCAGAGATCTTTGAGAAAAGTATAAAATTTTACTTGAGTTATTGATTACAAAACTTATTTGGTTAGCACCTAAAGCTACTCCTCAGGGTCCTCCATGGTGCTGAGGTTCGTATTTGCCTTTTACTGTTTAGCGCAGGGCCTACCAGGCTCCAGAAGATCCTGTGGGCTAAGAAATCTGTAGGAAGCCAAGCCTACCTTGTCAATTCCAATGATTCTGTCCACTGTCTGGTGATCTTCAGTTTAGATGAAAGGCAGTTTGCCTAGTGGTCAGCGCTTGGCAGTTAAAATGAAGCACGGATGGACATTGTTTTGTGCACATTTGTCGTCTGTCTTCTTTGGAGGAAGTAGTAGCTGCTGCTGCTAGAAGCCAACCTGTCTTTTTTTTTGTTATGAAAAGTCTTTTAATAATTAAATGTAGTATGGAGCAGCAGGCTATGTTCCTGCCCATGATCCCACACAGCTAGCTTAGCCCCGGAAATAATAACACACAAATTGTATTCTTTTAAATACTGCCTGGCCCGTTATCTGTAGCCTCTTATTGGCTAATTCTCATATCTTGCTTTAACCCATATTTAGTAATCTGTGTAGCACCACGAGGTGGCTTACCAGGAAGGATTCTAGCCTGCTTCCATCTTGGAGAGGAGAGCTATGGTGACTGACCTCACTGCCTTCTTCCCAGCATCCTGTTCTGTCTACTCTGCCTACCTAATTTTCTGTCCTATTAAAGGGCCAAGGCAGTTTTTTTATTTAACCAATGAAATCAAAACAAAACAGAAGACTCTCCTATATCAATTAAATATTTAAATGCCATATTCCCCAGATCTCTGAGCAGTTGAGGGCTGTTTATCAAGTACAGCTATAGTATAGAATCTGCCTGGAAAACTTGGTCTAAGCTTGATTGCACTGGCTCTCAACAGTTAAAGCAGGATTGAATTAAATATAAAGTATTTTTATAAGAGACTTAAAAGTACATAAAAGCTTAAAACATGAGACTTATGTTTTTGTAGTCTGAAATGAGACACAATGAACAGACAATTATAACATTTAACAGTAAACATAGGTGCATTTAAGGTACATGTATAAACACACACACAGAGTGAACAGGAGTTGGGTGAAGTGGATGCTCTTGGTGGGCCCTACCAAAGGCATGCCACTGCGCAAAACACACATGCACCAGAGTCAACAAGAGTAATTTAGAGAGAAAAACATAAGTAAACCAGGACCAGGCAGAGAATACCTCAGTAAAGATGGAGGTACTTGGCCACCTGACCTGGCTCTCAGTTAAGATGGTGGTAAGGTCACCTGGCCTCAGTTAAAATGGCAATGGTCACACAATGTATGGAAGAAAGATCTAGAGGTGTGATCCGCTCTCTTGCTGAGCCGCCATGCCATAAGCCATGGCAGGGAGCAAAAGGCTGGAATTGAAAACAGCTGCCTCGTGGATCCAACCAATTTTGTTGGCAGCAGTAGTGGTGTCAGGGACATTTTGAGGAAAAGTGGAGCCAGCGGGATACTGGCAGAGTAAGGGTTTATATCATAGCCAAAAACATGAAAACCAGCAAAAACAGCAACACCACAAGACTTATAGGGGGACAGCTCCCTCTATAGGTGAGGTGTGAAACGGCAAACACTACAGGGCCTGTAGAAGAGCGCCCTCTACCTACAGGCGGGTGTTGAAGCCTGACTGGCTCTGGTCCAGATGACTCGAAAACCAGAGAGGCTAGAGGCCTCTCTGAGCAGTCTCTCACAGTAGGGACCACTGACAAGTGGTCCAAAAGAAAAGAAAAAAGGAGAAAAAATCCGAGGGACCCTGGACCCCCAGTCGAATGTATGGCATAGCCAGTGTGGGAGGACTGACCCCAGGTCATTTGGCATGTTTTTAGCTATAGAAAACAGCAAAGCACTCTTGGGAATATACCCAAGAGATGCCCTATTATACAACAAAAATATATGCTCAACTATGTTCATAGCAGCATTGTTTGTAATAGCTAGAACCTGGAAACAACCTAGATGTCCATCAACGGAAGAATGGACAAAGAAAGTATGGAATATATACATATTAGAGTACTACTCAGCAGTAAAAAACAAGGACTTCTTGAAGTTTGCAGGCAAATGGATGGAAATAGAAAACACTATACTGAGTGAGGTAAGCCAGACCCAAAAAGAGGAACATGGGATGTACTCACTCATATTTGGTTTCTAGCCATAAATAAAGGACATTGAGCCTATAATTCGGGTTCTTAGAGAAGCTAAATAAGAAGGAGAACCCAAAGAAAAACATATAGGCATCCTCCTGAATATTAACCTTCATCAGGCGATGAAAGGAGACAGAGACAGAGACCCACAT
>NW_026068851.1:8481-10724 GCF_014885135.2 Alexandromys fortis
CTTTTGCTTAATTTGAAGTGAGAAGATCTACTTGAGATGGGGTCTCTCTGTGTAGATCAGGCTGGCCTTGAATGATGTGGGAGTGTCATATCAATCTGTTGATTTCATTGGCTGAGCAATAAAGAAACTGCTTGGCTGGCCCTCATAGATTGAAGCATAGATGGGAGGAGAAAACAGAATAGGATGCTGGGCGGAAGAGGAAGTGAGGTCAGACTCTGCTCTGCTCCCGGGGAGACCCGACAGCTCTGCTATGGAGCAGAGTCGCCATGCTCAGCTCTCCCAGGCAATTTCAACCCAGGATGGACATAGGCTAGAATCTTCCCGGTAAGCGCACCTTGGGGTGCTTACACGCATCATTAGAAATGGGCTAGTCCAGGTGCGAGAATTAGCCTGTAAGGGCTAGAGTTCATGGGCCAAGCAGTTCTTAAATGAATACAGTTTGTGTGTTGTTATTTCGGGCATGAGCTAGCCAAGCGGCCGGGGTGTTGGGGACGCAGCCCCGCCGCTCCTTATTTCAACACTTGAACTCGGAGCTCTGCCTTGAACTCAGAGCTCTGCCAACCTCTGCTTCTCAAGTGCTGGGATTAAAAGTGTGTGCTACCTGCCTGGAGATCCACTTCCGATCAGGATCTTGAGCTGAGAAGCCATGCCTCTAATCCATGTGCTTTGAGTGGGGAAACCTACCTCTGATCTGGACCACACCTTCTGCTGGAAGCCTACTTAAGGACATAGAAGTAGGAAGCGTTTGCTATTTGCTTCCTTGCTCTCACCTCCCTAGCAGGTCCATTCCTTCTCCGGCATTAGAGCCTACTTCAGGATTCTGGTGCATACTGACACTCAACCTTGTGGACTGAGCAGCTCCGGATTCTTGGACTTTCCATTCATAGCTAGCCACTGTTGGATTCTAATAAATCCACTTCCTATACATACCGAGAGTGAGTCATTCTAAAAGTTGTTACTCTAGAGAGCCCTAACACAGAGAGTTTTGGTTTTTGTGTGGTTCTGTCTCATAAGCTGCTCTGGAACTCACTATAGTCCAGGCCATTTTTGCTTTATCTTGGTTAGGGTTTTTATTGCTATGATAAACACCATAACCAGAAGCAACTTGGGGAGGACAGGGTTTGTCTCAGCTCACAGCTCTCGAGTCACACTCCTGTCACTAAGGGGAGTCAGGGCAGGAACTGAAACAGGCCACGAAGGAGTGCTGCTTACTGGCCTGCTTTCGTGGACCACCCAGGACCACCTGCTCAGAGGTGGCATCACCTACAATGGGCTGGGCCTTCCCACATCATTAATCAAGAAAATGCCCCACAGACACTATTACAAACCAATCTGTATTTTCTCAATTAAGATTCCCTCTTCCCAGGTATGTCTTAATTTGCTGTCAAAATCCAACCAGCAGAGATCCACCTGCCTCTGGTGGGACTGAAGGTCAGTACCACCATGCTGCTTTGTTTCATGTTGTTCTTTGAGTCAGGGTTTCTCTGTGTAAATCACCTGCCTGACCTGGAACTCTCTCTGTAGACCAGGCTGGCCTCGAACTCACAGAGATCCACTTGCTTCTGCCTCCTGAGCGATGGGATTAAAAGTGTGTGCCACCATGTCTAGCTTGTTTTGTGTTTTAAAATACACTTCACATCTGGGACAGGTCACACATGATCTGCTCCACAAAGACGACACTGCTTATCACTGTCTGTGTTCTATCCCCGAATCCCACAAAAACCTCCACACCACGCAACTACACTGCTTCTTTAAGTTCTCATGTGGACTGAGCTGAGTGTGAAGTCTTCATCCAATGCTTTATTTGCAAAGCATACACAGTTTGTTAGCTAAAGGGATTTTCGTGAATCACATTATTAGAAACACTTTAGCGATTTATTTTATGAATTCATTTATTTTAACCTAAGAGCAAATGAGTGCAACTAAGTCTTAGGAAAATTACTTTTCAATCAGGGGAGAAAATGATGATGCAAGCCTTTAAAACCACTTTATTAGTATGTTTCTCACAAATAGGGGGAAATCTTATTTACCAAGTAACAGAAAAATCCTTATTTTCCAGAGGGAAAAACACCAAAAAGCATGGGGCACCCTAGCCGCTGAGGGCCAGGGCTACTGGTTTCCAGGATTTCTGAGCTCCACGTCACCCAAATCTAAAGCTTTCATAAACTCCAAGCCCAGAAACTCCTGAATGAAACACAGAAGCACCCACTCCTTCCGTAGCTTATCAGCAGAGGAACTTCCCT
>NW_026068852.1:0-5337 GCF_014885135.2 Alexandromys fortis
TTTTTTTTTTTTTTTTTTTTTTTTTTTTTTTTTTTTTTTTTTTTATAATGCCAGCTCTAGGCAGCTTCTCTATTTCCTCCAAAGAAGACAGATCGGTACAGAAGATCTACTCAAAACTGGCTCAAATGCGGCAGCACTAGCCACTGAGCAAACCTGCCTTTCACCTCAACTACTGCAAAGACTCTCTTCAGAAGGTGGAGAAAAGGGGACACTGGAAATTGATTGCCTCAAGTTGCCTACTGCAAAAGGTAGGCTGTTCCTCCCATGAGTCCTTACTCCACAGAAGCCTATGGAATCTTCTGGTACCTTGTGAGCCTGAAGATGGATGCTGCCCTATCATCTGCCCTCAACAACCATGGAGGACCCTGGCATAGCTGTCTAGCCAGACAGAAAGTAAGTCTCCATCAGTTTTTGAATCAATAACTCACGTGAAATTTATTCCTCTCAGAACTCTGATGCTGTTTGATGACTAATACCTTTGCCAGCTTAAAATCAGCAACCAAGGCTTCAGCTGCCTTCTCAGTTCTCTGTAAGAGATTCAGGTCATAGGTCTTGCTCTCTTTGAACCAATACAAAGTCTAGACACAGTTCATCTTGCTACCAGACTCAGAGAGAGAGAGACAGAGACACAGACAGAGAGAAAGAGAAAGAGGGAGAGATGCAGAGAGACAGAGAAAGAAACAGAGAGAAAGACAAAGAGAGACAAAAAGACACACACAACACAGAGAGAGAGAGAGAGAGAGAGAGAGAGAGAGAGAGAGAGAGAGAGAGAAACTCACAAAACAGATTTTAGTGTAACTTCTTACCATTCCTTTGTTTAAAGAAACTTTACAATGATTGCTCTCAGTGGTCAGTGCCCTGTACATATTAGTAAAGTAAATAAAAGTTGTTTTATGATACAAAGCTTAAGATAGGAGGATCTAAAAGAGTTTAAGGATCTAAGAAAATGGGTTTTTTTTTTTAAAGATTTATTTATTTATTATGTACAGTGTTCAGCCTCCATTCCTGCAGGCCAGAAAAGGGCACCAGATCTCACCACAGATGATTGTGAGTCACCATGTGGTTGCTGGGAATTGAACTCAGGACCTCTGGAAGAGCAGTCCGTGCTCCTAACCTCTGAGCCATCTCTCCAGCCCTAAGAAAATGTTTTAAAGTGTGCAAAAAAAGGTGAGTTAAGGTATGAAAACAAGAATGTTTCAGGGGGACGGGGCTGAAGAGATGGCTCAGAGGTTAAGAGCATTGCCTGCTCTTCCAAAGGTCCTGAGTTCAATTCCCAGCAACCACATGGTGGCTCACAACCATCTGTAATGAGGTCTGTTGTCCTCTTCTGGGCTGCAGGCATACACACAGACAGAATATTGTATACATAATAAATAAATAAATATTTTTTAAAAAAGAATGTTTCAGGGGACAAGAAAGTGACTTGAGGGCTGGAGAGATGGCTCAGTGGTTAAGAGCATTGCCTGCTCTTCCAAAGGTCCTGAGTTCAATTCCCGGCAACCACATGGTGGCTCACAACCATCTGGAATGAGGTCTGGTGCCCTCTTCTGGCCTGCAGACATACACACAGACAGAATATTGTATGCATAATAAATAAATAAATATTTTAAAAAAGAAAAAAGAAAGTGACTTTAGATGTGTGTGTAAGTTATAAAGGTCTGAGGATAAAAAGGCTTAAATGTTAAAAAAAAATATTTTAAAATGTTTAAGAAAATAAAGCCTGTTTCAGATTTCTCTCATTATTCTGCTATAATATTTAAGACTTCAGAATTTCATAGTCTTTCCATTAATTGGAAAAATTCTCATAAGCTATCAACTGAGCTCTGGCAGAATACAACCACTCTCAGCATAGCCACAAGCTCAAGGTTTCAAATTTCCTTTGTTTTTTTCCCTAACTACAGACCTCAAAGATGCTTTCCATTGTCCAGAAAACATCTTTCACAGCTTTCTGGATATAAAACAAAAGTTAGTGTTTTTAACCAGATTCATTTCTGGCATGAGTATACTGCACTTCTCCAATGTAAATATCAGTAAAGATTATACACAAGGGATGTTATTATGTCTAAAACTAATTATTTTTCCATAAACTTAAAAATTCACATAAGCTTCAGAGACCTGAAGAAGTCCTGAGACTAAAATCCACTTCTTACAGATCACAAGGACTCCAGAGATAAGTCCAACCTAATGTTCCCTTCCTGTCTGTTCCTAAAAATGTTTCTCTCCCTCTCCTGTTTTTGAGCTCCTTTCCTGAAAGCTTCCATTGTAATTTTTTTCTTTAAATTCCTAAAATTTTAATGCTTGTCTCTGGTCTATATCTGTCCTAGCAGGGTTCCACTTGGTTGACAGACTCGTCTAGGCATCAGCTGCTGAGTACAACCTATGAGCCCTGGAATTGCCAAAATCTGACAGGGACTGATCCAGTTGACAAGAACACAGCTCGTCTCCAGCTGGGTCAGATCAGACCTTCCTGTTTAGTGCCGATGATTCCCTGTTTCCCTTTGACTGGCCTTCCAGCCTTCCTGGTCCCTAACATTTTATGCCTCATTTCAGCTTGAAGCAGCTGCAGAAAAGACGATATCTTCCCTGTCACCAGACCAGGCTGACAAAAAGGCCAAGTCAGAGACATTAATCAAAAATAAATCAGAGATTTGATTCTAGTTACAAATCAAAGGAGGAAATGAAGAGTCTAAGAATAAAAGTACAAAAATGTAGATTCCAAAAATAAAGATGTAGAAATAGAGAAATATAAACTTGTAAGCCTAGGAGAATGAGAGCAGGCTGTCAGCAGTTTTCTCAGCTGCTTGAGGATTAACTATTAACAATGGTTTATTTCGCTTTAAAACCCATAGCGCTATTTACAAGGCCAAAGCATCTCTCTGCAAACTGAGAGCTAGCCTACGGATATGAGCCGAGTCAACTTTTAGGAAAGGGATCTATGACCTCTGGGTTATGCATTGTCCCTGCTCTGTGAAACTGGCAGCCTAAAAGGGGAGAACACTGGGCTTCAGTAACCACTGCCTAAAAGTACCAAGAAAGGCAATAGATTACTAGTTTAACTAAAGACCTCTGTTCATAGAGACTGTAAAATAAGGCAATCTGTATCTGAGTTTTACCTTGAGATGCAAAAATTTCTTTGTTCAGACCTAATGCTTGGTGCCCCTACTATAAAAAGATGGGTTCAGAAACCTGCCTTTTGCCACAGCCTAACCAACACCATCTCTGACTGTGGTCTCAGCTACCTGATAAGCTTTTATTGCCCCATGGAGATTATTTATTTATTTATTTTTAATTCTGGATTTGGATTTCTGGTTTCTTGAATAAAGTTTGCTTCTGGTTTATTAGACTTTAGTGGTCTGTTCCTGTCATTGCATGACCCCCCATGGAACTAACATTACAAAAAAGAACTTCAGGTTTAAAATAATTACAAATGGACAGAAGAAAACATTAGCAATATAAATGTTGGGCATAACTAACAAACACAGGCAGCAGAGATGGCTGAGTAGTACTGAGCTCATCCTGGTCCTGAATAGAGAAATTTCCAGTACTTACATGGAGAGGACAACACTATTCATTATGCCAAGTTCAGGAATTCTGAGTTCCTGTGATCACTCTGAGGACCAGGTACCCATGTAAAGAAAGCAAGAGAGAAGCACTCATCCATGGCCTTTGCCTCAGCTCCTGCCTCTAGAACCCTGCTGTGTTTGAGTACCAGCTGTGACATTCTTTAATAGTGAACAACAATATAGAATTGTAACCCAAATAAACTTTTTTCTCTTCACCCCGGTTTTTGGTCATGATGTTTCATCACAACAGAAACCCTATTTAAGATGCAATCTTTGGTTGCTATGTATGAGAGACCTTCCTCCTCTTTTCTAAAGTTAAACAAAGAAGAGAGAATTGGGGGAAGGTTGGGACAGAGAGCAATGGTGGGAGGAAACACTGCCATCAGGATGAAAGAAGAATAAATAAAAGATAAATGAAAGAGAGGAATGAGGAAAACTCAGGGAAGATTGGGTCAAGGAAAGATGAAGATTCAGTAGGGCAAACGACAAATCCTGTGGCTCTATCTCAGGTGCATGGGCTTCATTTTCAAAGGGCTTAGAAAGCTCTGTCCATGCTGAAGCACTAATCTAATTGATATTTAACAATAAAAACATCAAAAGTCAGAGAGCAGGGTAAGAACCTAAATGATCAGAAAATCAGTTGACCACCCTCCAGTGACTACTACTTCAGTTTCTCCATGCAAGTAGGGTGCTAATATCCTCCCAGGTCTGCCTTAGGAATCTTGACTCCTATCTGTCCGGAGTCCTCCATACCTCTATGGTAATTTTTGGTCAGGTAGTGATTAGCTCTTCCCTAACTCCAAGCAAGCTTTATTATCAGAATATCATCAAAATATAACACATTTCCCCCCTTTGTCTAATTAAAACGTGAAGGTTTTAATTAACATAGTAAAATTACACACACTACATACAATAACTCTATATAATATATACAGGGAAGAATTATATTAACAATGTTCAATCCATTTGCATTTGATAAATCTAGAGAAAATGTTTTATCATCTGTCCTGTCTTAGTAAATCCAAGGTGTTGTACCTAAATTACTTTTTATCCTAACTTATATTACCGACCTTAAAATGTTTTTATGTCTCTTAAACTTAGATACTTTATACATTTTTGAGTTCTTTTTTTTTCAGTTTGGTAACGTGCATAATTACAATTATCGAGCCTTTAGCTCCATCAGAGAACTCAGAAGGAATATTACCTGAGTAAACAGGAAGTAGAAAGAAAAAAAAAAACATTTAAAATGAAGAAACACCACCTGTCCATTTAAAAATAAATCTTTGCCAGGCTGTGGCGGTGCAGGGCTTCAATCCCAGCACTTTTACCACAGAGGCAGGTATATCTCATTGAGTTAGAGGCCAGCCTGTTCTACAAAGTGAGTTCCAGAAAAGCCAGAGCAATGGAGAGGAATCTGTCCTAAAAATAAAAAAAAAGGAAACAAAATGTCTTTCTGTTTCACATTGAAAACATACCCAACATGACTATAAGCATGATTATAATAAGTGATTGTTAGATCAATTTATTCCTTTTGAGGGGCACATTTTAATCTGATGATGTGGTTTTTTTTATATGTCTCTGTTGTCCAGTGGTTTTTAGATTCCTTAGTTGTTTTCATGCTTTTGTAAAGACAAAACAGAACTCTGTCTCAACCCTAACTTTATGGATGTCTATTTTTGGCGATTATATTTATTCAAAAGAAAAACATCTGCTAGTCTTATGAATTAGTTAAGATTGAATGGTAATGCTCTCTGATGAACTATTGTCTCTCTCT
>NW_026068852.1:8262-13686 GCF_014885135.2 Alexandromys fortis
TTTTTGGATTTTTTGAGACAGGGTTTCTCCGTAGCTTTTGGTTCCTGTCCTGGAACTAGCTCTTGTAGATCAGGCTGGCCTCGAACTCACAGAGATCCGCCTGCCTCTGCCTCCCGAGTGCTGGGGATTAAAGGCGTGTGCCACCACCGCCCGGCTGATATGTTAGATTATGGTTCATCTACATATCATTAAAATCAACAGAGGTGGCAACACTGCCAAAACAAGACTCAAAAATAGACCAACAAGTATTTATCATGGTCCCTTAAACAAGAACTACAAGATTCTAATAAAAATTAAACTCCAAGAAATCACTGGCCATCACTCATCCTGTACACTCCAGTTCCCTCTTTTATCAATAACAGAAAATGGGTTGGGCGAGAAGGGCTCTTCCACCAAAATTGACAAGATTCATTTGAAGCCTTTTGATGTTTTTGCTTTGTGGAAAATAGTTATGATTACTAAAAGGATCTCATTTCCTTATGATAAAGAAAATGATGTCTGTTAGGATCACTTAGACACCATTTCATTCCTTACAATTGGTGATTGCCTCTAAGTCTGCATCACAGTGAGGAACTGAAAACTTTTAAAAAGGAATTTCGAGAGAACAGATTTTTAAAGAATCAGTGGGCATATAAAGTAACTTGCTTTACTCTGACTGCTTTATAAGTCACAAACACTTTTGAAAACAATGTTAATTGATGTTTTTTGAGTATGTTTGTGCACAAGACAAAATGCCTTACATATGTTTACATGCAATATACAAAAAAAAAAGAGATTGTCAGATCCCCTGGATTGGGAATATTAGAGATTTATTAACCTCCCAATTTGAATGGAGTTTTGAACTCTGGTGATCCAAAAAGAAAATAAGTGCTGAGCCACCTGCCAAGACACATAAAACCTTTTATCCAATAAACCAAGTCTTTCTCAGATTAATAAAAACAAGGAAAACAAAATATAAATAAATAAAGAAGTAAAAAATTGATCTTTGGGAACATGATGCATGAAAACTAACATGGTCTGTAACGTAAATTTGCACCATTAAATGAATACAATCCAATCACTTTGCCCAACAATTTATAGGAAAAAAGTTAAGCACACAGTTACATTCACAGTGGAAACACTCAGAAGGCTCAAGGGATTATATATTAATCACATCAACACTTAAGTAGCAAAGACTCAAATGTGAAGATACCATCAACTGAAACACTCAGATATTTCAGAAAATGGAGAGGCAAGCATCTAAGATGAACAGAACAGTCTCTCTACAAAACTTCCCCAAAACCCCAAATTTAAGAAACTGATGATGTAAGAAATTTTCCGAATAAAATTGGTGAAGGTCCATCTTTTTCAAGAAAATGAATAATATAATTAGATTTCAGTTGTAGATTACAGAAAAAAATAGTATAAGATTCACATAATATATTTTGTATATTTTTCACAAAGATCCATCACTCAAGAATGTGAAAGAATAAAGATGTTGAAGAGAGGGGCTGGAGAGATGGCTCAATGGTTAAGAGCAGTCACTGCTCTTCCAGAGGTCCTGAGTTCAATTCCCAGCAACCACATGGTGGCTCACAACCATCTGTAATGAGATCTAGTGCCCTCTTCTGGCATGCAGGCATACAAAAAGGCAGAATATTGTATACATAATAAATAAATAAATCTTTAAAAAAAAAGATGTTGAAGAGAAAAAGCCAAAAACAAGGGGAAAATATAGGCAACTTTTAATCAAAAGATGAAAGAAAACTTAGGCAAGGAAAAGTGTGATCTTGACCAATGTTACCCAGCTGCCTTTGAATATATTTGTACAGAAATTAAATAAACACAAACTTCACAACTTTCACAAAGATATCTCAAAGTGACCCTTAAACTCTTGTTTCTGACCCTCAGTTACTGATATGTCTTTCAAAGACAGAAGCCTTATGATATATATGTTCTTTTTGCAAATGGATATCTCTTTCTATGGCTTTCCAGACCTTTGGGCTTCCTTCTAGTTTAAAGTAAATGCAGTCCCACTGATGATCAATGCTAAAGCATCTTAGAAAAATAAATTAAAATCTGCTTCCTGTTACATGGAATAAGGTAGGAGATGTGGATTGTGCCCTATCTACCTAACACATTGCACACCTGAGAAATCTCTGCACATCAGAAACTCCTTTTGTCCCCTGGAACTAAGCTTCACTGGATCACACCCTGGGTATAGTGGCAGCGCCTTGTTAAAAGCATTCTAATCATGCATTGCTCTGCCACGTCCTAAACTATTTATAATCTTTATAACACAAACCTGAAATTATAATTCAATATTCAGAACTTCTAGAAACTAAACCTTCAGTTTTCTAATCTCTCTCCCCACTGTACAACAAAAGCAGTGCCCATGTGTGTACTCTGGACAGAGATACAACCAGCATCATTTCCTTCCATTGCAGGGCTGCAGTATTTCTATACACAAAGAGGCTCAGAGAACAAGGGCCACTGCCAACACGAACCACATGGACCAACATAACTGCAGTCTAGCTCATGGTCCATCCAAGTCCCAGCAGAAATGACATTTCAACAGACCTGCTCTGAACACCCAATACTCACTATGGGATAGCTTATGGTCTTCCTTGCCACTCCCTACAGCAGAGACAGAAGAGAATCATGAAAAGAACTCACAAACTGTCTGCCACTAGTACTCTTGATGTCTAATCCTTCCCAGAATCCCTTATTGACTAGTACTCCCCAGCTGGGCCTCAGAATATTAGCAGCTCCTCTACTGGAGGATCAGAGATCAAATGACTCAGACAGCACAGTCCTTCTATTTCTGCCCTTCCAGCCAGGCAGAGAGGGTAATAGCTTAGAAAGTTTGTATTTAGCACACATTATTCCACTCTCCTAGAGCACATCCTGATCCTCATCCACAGCACAAGGTCCTTTGTGTGCACATTCCATTACACACTCAATTTCCAGTGCAGCCATCCCATTGGTTTAGAACTGTGAAATCCTGCATATTTTCATAAAGTAACTTTCTGTTACTGTTGTTACTTTGTAACTGTTAAAGAAAAGCAGACCAGGAATTAGACAACAATCAGAATCCTGTTAGGGCTTGGAGGCAGCAAAGAGAATGAGAATATGATGCAGTTTTGATCTCAAAAGTAATTTTGAAAAGTTGAAACAGACTTTATGACCATGTGCTCCAGACACTAGGGCTTTGTATTAGAGCACAATAAATATGTCTCATATATTTTCTCTAAACATGAACATCATAATGCAGAAAAGTAATGGTCCTGTTAAGCAGGGCCATAACATTTTACCCAGATCTTCTTCTATTTTAGATGATCTTCTGTAAATATAGCAATTAGCTTTCAAGATAAGGTCAGCCCCTTTCGCAGATTCTTGATTGCCCTGGTCTGTGCACTACAAACAACAGTCAATCAGGATATTCTTAGAGCATCTGCAATTGACTCCCTGATTCCACAGAGCTAATCGCAACTACTTGTATAATGGGGAAAGCTTTCACCCTTAGTCCAACTTCTCCATTTCCACACTTTGTCTCCACCAGCTTCAAGTTGGTCAATGGGCTCAACCCTTACACAGGTCCCTCTGCTTCTAAATTAGCAGACACTCATGAACTGCTCTATTTGACTTTCTCACTGACTTGCCAAGACCAAACCTGGAAGGAGTTACAGAACTGTCTTCCCAAGATTGGGCAGCAGAGGCAGGATTAAGTGTTTAAGATGTTTTTCAATTACATAGCATAAGGCAAGCCTAAACGATAGGAGACATTGCTCTACACAGAAAAGAACAATCAACATCACTTGAAAGAAATAAAATGCAACTATTAATGACTTTGAAACATTGGGGGACAGAAACAAATAGAGATAAGAGCAGCAATACACTTAAAAAGTATTTGAAAATGATACCAAAAAGGGATTTTTGATGATAATGTACTTTTAAGATTAAATAAAATTTTCTATAATGACTTTGAACAAGAGTGAGTCATTCTATAAGAGAGTAGATGCCATTAATAAGAGAGAGATTACAGATCTTAGAAGCCAACATATCAATATGGGCAACATCAATCCATAGAGTTAGTCAATGGCCTGTTTCTCAAATCTCTGAACTTACATAGCTGTGGCAGGCAAGATCAACCATATCTGCAAAGGATGTTACCTAATTGCAAATTCAATGTTCATTGGCTCAAGATAACCTTCCCAATCTGTACACCCACACAATCTGGTCTGTGTTCATTCACATGACATTAATAAAAATAAAACCTGCTGGGAAATTACATTTACTCCCCCTACTACACTCGAGCCCTTTTGCATAAGGGTGACAACAGCTGATTGCCTACACTGTTTCCCTTGCAATCCCACAATAAACTATTCCTCCTATTGTGGTCTGAAGACTGAAAGAATGCTCCATATGCAAATCCTTTTCCTGTGTGTGCATTGGATAGTCAACTACATGACTCAAATGCATAATTTTAAAACTATGGTACAGTCATTTTTTTAAAGAATTTTGAAAATGTACTGTAGAGAACAGCAAGGTCAATTGCCCTGGACAGCAAGAGAGCAAGGCCAACTGAGTCAACATAAGAGAACTTGTCTCAGAAACTATTTTTCTACCAGATGGAAATGCAGCTGTTCTAGAATTAATATGCCTTTCCATTGAGAAATCACTTCACAGAATTAGGAGATTAATAAAGAAACACCTCTTTAATGATGGTATACATCAACCTCTGGCTAGTGCTCAAAGAGGAGCCAGCTAGACAAATTCCACATTTGCTGTTGTCCTTAAGTGTCCTTTAGGTTCAGGCTCTAGGTTACACTTTGAACAATTGATGTAGACACAGGCAACTTGCCAGGCTAGACATTTAGGCAGATAGGAGAGTTACAGAGCAAAGGTATTCCCAAGGTGATTCCTTCATTACACTGGTAACAGGAATCAGCAGGTGATTCCTTCATTGACGGGGTCCTGAGGTGAAGGTCACAGGGGATGAGAAAGATGGGAAAATTAAAATGTAAAAAGATAAAAAGCTAGGGTGGGGAGGTCTTGCAGATGCCCAGAAAGCTTCCTAAGAAAAATAGCATCTTGCTGGTAGTGGCCCACGCCTTTAATCTCAGGACTCAGGAGGCAAAGTCAAGTGATCTCTGTTAGTTTAAGGATAGCCTGGTCTACAGAGTGAGGATAGTCAGGACAGTCCTACAGAGAAATACTGTCTTAAAAATTAAAATTATTATTAAAAGAAGAAAACTAGCATCATGTATACTTCCAGGGGGGAAATGGGAGATTTATAAAAAGCCAGTAGAGCCGGGCGGTGGTGGCGCACGCCTTTAATCCTAGTACTGGGAGGCAGAGGCAGGCAGATCTCTGTGAGTTCGAGGCCAGCCTGATCTACAAGAGCTAGTTCCAGGACAGGAACCAAAAGCTACGGAGAAACCC
>NW_026068853.1:0-2837 GCF_014885135.2 Alexandromys fortis
CACGCATTCACACACACACACACATATAAACACACCATAAACTTTCTAAAGTATTATTTATGAAAATGATTGAGAACCGCTGCGTTTTTTTCTTGTATACTGCCTGTCCTATTTGCTTCCAAAATACTGGCAGTCAGTTTTTGACCTTTAAAATTTTCAGAACTAGTCCCTTTAAAAATAAGTTGCCTTGAGTTCATAAGTAATAATTTAAAAATATCTCACAATCATAAAACCAAGTGAAATATGAAAAATGAACAGCCATATATCTCATTAAGCAGAAAAATACTTGTGGTTGTTAGAATAGAAATGACCTCCAAAGACTCAGAGATTTGAATGCTTGGTCATGAGGGAGTGGCACTATTTGGAAGTGAGGCCTTGCTGGAGGAGGTGTGGTTCTAGTTGAGGAAGAGTATACTGGCATTGAGCTTTAGAGTTTTTATTTTTTTTTGGGGGGGGGGCTAACAAGCAGCATTGAAACTCATGGAATACTCTTGGGTGATTGTCAAAGCCATGCATGAGTGAGCCTTGGAGAGGCAAAGATATGAGGACCAAGTTCCTGAGGACCTTGGCTGTTATGGAGCACAGCTCTGATTCTCTTGATTATTACCATCATGTTTACCACATTCCCACATAATCTATGGGTTGTATGAAAACCCTCAAGGGGTTTCTAGTTCCTCACTGTGCAGTCTTACTGGTACTTACAACAATAGTGATTGACTTTTCCCAGCCTTGCTGCTGGAGTAGATTAATGATTCAACAACCCCACTTTGAAATAATTTAGACATAAAGACTGTTAGGAAGGTTGCATTAAGATGTTTTTGTTAATGGCTTTGAGGTAAAAAAAATCTTGGGGAAACAATTTAAAGTTTATAAAGATAGAATTTTCATAGTTAAACAAGGGAGTTGTTGAAGTCAGAGAACAGGAACAATGGCAGTCTGGCTATTGATGGCTGACGTACTTCCTTGCTCAGATTCAAGGGTGATGATGAATTCCTTTCTGCCCTCAGCTTCCTTATATAAAAATAAAACTGCTGTTGAGTGGGTATGCACCCTGAGGGTTTAAAGTAGAGCTGACTGGTTGTTTTTCATGTATATAAGTTTAGAGTTGTGATTCAAGATTTTTCTAATAAGATTACCTTTTGAGGTAAATGATAGTGATTGATCCTTTCTTCGTAACTACAAAATGCAGCCTGTCAGTAAAAGAACTGACTGAGAAAAATACCTTGCTTGTTTACATACTGTTAATCTATTACAAGTTGCTTGGGTATGAATGTATGTGGGTTCTTGGGACAACTTGTTTTTCCTCTATATTAAATAAATTGTTTAATCACTTAGGAATATTGAAAACATGATTTGGGGGTTTTTTTGTTTGTTTGGCTTTTGCTTCTTCTTGTATTCATTGTAATTATTCACTTGAAAAATAAAGCATAACTACATTGTAACTTTTATAATGCTTGAAAGATTCTGCTCGGGTATATAGGCAGTAGGGAAAAAAACAGAGAAGAGAGAAGGAAAACTCTAGGAAAGAGGGAGGAGAAAAACACCACCGAAGGTTTAGAAGGAAGACATGGGAGAGTAGGTAGATGGAAGACATCAAGAAACATCAGGGTGGAAAAACAGAACAGAAAAAGAATAGAATAGAACAAAGAAACAGAAGGAATAATAAAATGAAAATCTGAGCTTTGGCCCTCAGAAAAGTCCTCGTGTGTCTGATTGTTCAGTACTTTGCCTGCTCTACATCCCCTCTTCAGTTTGTCTGACCCTCTGAAGGCTTGTAATTCAACAACACCCTGAGATCCTGACATGTTGGGTGTGTGTGTCCCTTTTTCACCAGCCCCAGAGAACCATTTTGCTGCTCTCTCCCCTTGCCCCCTCCTTGCCTGTCCCAGAGAGTTAAGTTTTACACCCTTAGATAGAAAAGTCAAGTTGAGTGATTAGTTTGTTGACTCCATGGATCCCTCTCAATCCCAGTGTTGCTGTAGGCTGGTTCTCATGGCAGCAATAGAGCTTCAACTGTTCAAGCCAGTCCAACAGTCTCTTCCTGCTATCCAGAGCTCTCAGCGACCTCCCCAGCACCATGTCTGCCTTCATGCCTCTTCGCTTTGCACAGTGATAATGGACTAAACCTGTGAATAGCAAGTTCCAGTTAAATGCCTTCTTTTGTAAGAGTTGCCACAGTCATGATGTCTCTTTAGAGCAGTAGAACATTGACTAAGACAGTATTTGTTGTTGGTCTTTTACCTTGCCTGAAGGTAATAATACAATATTGAAGCAAGATTTATAAATGAAGTTTCAAACAGATTGTGTCCTAATGATATAATCTAAGGAATCAAACTATTTCTTCATAAATCCTTTCAGAATAAATTTTGTTAACATCTTTATTGAGTGTGGGTGGTGATGGTGGTGCACGCCCTTAATCCTAGTAGTTGGGACTCAGAGGCAGGTGGATCTCACTGTCTTCAAGGCAGCCACTTCTACAAAGCAAGTTCCAGAATAGCTAGAACTGTTATACCGAGAAATCCTGTTATTAAAAACCAACTAAATAAAAAAAACTATACTGATATATGATTCCATGTATTTGTGGGAAGTCTTTGATTACATAATTGCAAAATTACTATAGGTGACTGTTTCTTCAAATTTTTGCTCTATGTGAATATGATCTTACCAGATGAAAATTTAGTCTGCCTTGAATTATTATCAGGGACCAATAATCAATCCTGTCATCCCATAAACAATTACATTTATTAATTCTCTAGAATCTGGCATCTGCACATTTTAAACTTGTTGCATCTAACTAATTTGGTCTTAATCACAAAGAAAAATTATTATTTCCCTCA
>NW_026068853.1:5045-6366 GCF_014885135.2 Alexandromys fortis
ATTTTGAAAATATTTTACTCCAGAAAAGAGATATATATGCCTGAATAAAATATGGTTTTGTTTTGATCTTATCTTCAATCATAAGAACACATCATTTACTGAAAAAAAAAGCAATTTTACAGAGGTAACCTCGCCTGTCTTTTTTTTTCTAATTAAAAAGTAAATGAAAATATAATTGCTCACTTCCCTTTTCCTTCCCTTCCTGTGCTCCCCAGCTCCATCTCAGTTGAATATAGGATATGGTTTTTAAATAATTCTTGGGAGATATGCATGCTGCACACGAGGGGTACCGAACACAGTCATGGCGTATGCTCATCCTTAAGAAAGGGAAGAGTCTGCTTCAAAGCTTTATGCCACTCTTTGACTTTTAACAAAAGTTTTAGCCAAGTTTAAAAAGCGTTCTCCTATTAAAAGGAAGATGCTTTAATGATTGCCGCTTGGTCTGATATTCACACCTGCAGTATAATGTATGCATTCAAATATAACTACATTTTTCATAATTAATCTGTCATTCATTTGATGTTTTAAAAACTTATTTAAATGCATGTGTTTCGGTTCCCAAAATAAATCTTTCTAATGATAAATTTTGCATCTAAACTTCCTCCCTGACTTTTGTCACTGAATATTATTGCTTTAGCGTCTCCAGTCTAATTACACTTGCTCGTGCTCTACACAGCTCTCTAACAGTGTCAAAGGAATACACTTTCAGAAGACATTTTAGTACCTAACTTGTTTCCAATATTATATCTTATTTCTGGATAATTTTTCTTCCTTTTATAATATGAAAAAACTTTATTACAGTTTATATCAATTTGAAGATTTCATGTACATCAGAATAAAATTTACTGTATCATGTGCTTTTTTATTTGATCTAAACGTTATAAACTAGCACATCCAAGCAAGGCCTTCTCAGCAATGATTTTAACATTTACACTGCTTTTGTTTCACATATAAATCATAATTGCTAAGTACCACAATTCATCTTCCAAAATAAATGTCCTGCTTCAACGTAGTAGTTTTGGAGGGCCTGACATGAAAACAGACAAGTTTATTCATGTAGAAATGCATCATTGGACTATTCTCTCTTCACAGGTGTCCTTTTTACTTTAAAAATGCAAGTTCTAAATCTAGTATAGATGTTGAAAATATGGTTTTGCTAAAGTGGAAAATCTCAAAGCTTAAGAGAACAAAGTATTGATGTTGAGTTACTCAGGTCACACTCAGTGATCTCGCACAAGACTGAGCTACTGAGGTCACACTCAGTGATCTCGCACAAGACTGAGCTACTGAGGTCACACTCAGTGATCTCGCACAAGACTGA
>NW_026068853.1:11572-14356 GCF_014885135.2 Alexandromys fortis
AAAAAAAAAGAAAAGGAAGAAGCTTGTTAAGCAAACGTTTTTCATGAAAATGAGACACATCTGCTCCTAGAAGAACCAATTTACTTCAGAAAAGATGAGGGGCATTTTAAAAACTCCTTCTAGAGTTTGCTTTCAAATTGACAGAGCTACCATTTCGGAAAGAAACTACTTTGTCTTGACTGTTGACAATATGCTTTATAAACTGGGCCTGCAGGACCCACAGGAAAGTGACTACTAAACAATTTTTGACCCTTGACCAAGCTAGGCAAGACAATCTTTCAAAATTTCTGCTTCATAGAAAAGTCTAAAAGATATTCTAAGCATGTAAGCTGGATATGTATACACCAACATTGTGAAGGAACTTCGGGCAACTGTCCAGCCAGCCAGAAGTCTCCATTATTATATAATATTACATCCTTCTGTGGGACATTGATGGAGTTAAAGTTGAAAGAATTAGACTTATAGAGTGTCTTAGTAATGATAGAAAGCAAATTAGATATAAACTTTGGAATCACTAAGATAAGGTAGATAACAAAGTATTTCCTATGAATATGCTAAATACAAAAGTACTGAATATTGCTAATGTAATCCTTCCTTGAGAGCTGTTTTTGATAAGTATGCTTTTATTATGCTAAAGTCAAAACCTTTCAGTTTTTTATTTAGAAAAAAGGGAGAAATGTTGTAGAATATTTTAAGTTGTGTTACATTTGTTTATGCTATGGAACATTTGTTTAATAACGCAAAGAGGTGTTTCTTTTATGTTACATTTGTTTAACTCTGTAAAACTTCATTTATTTGCCTTTCTAAAACACCTGTTTGGTCTAATAAATGGCTAAACAGCCAATACCGAGGCAGGAGAAAGGATAGAAATGCCTAGCAGGTAGAGATAATAAATAGGAGGATAAATGTGGAAAGAGAAAACTCATCAAGGAATGAAAGGAGAAGGAGGGGTAGACTTCAGGGGCCAGTCACCCAGCTGGTGCAAGTCACACGGTAAGAAGTAAAGAAAGGTATAAAGGTAAAAATTACAGAGGCAAAAGATATTTGGGATAATTTAAGAAAAGCCGGCTAGAAGCAAGCTAAGCTTAGGCTGGGCATTCATAAATAAGAATATGTTTCCATGTATTTTATTTGAGAGCTGAGTATCAGCACCCCCTTCCCAAAAAGCCAAGAGTCAAAAACAACTAACTAAAATCAGGGTAAGGGAATAGAATTCCCTAAAAACACATCACAGCAGAACCCATAGCCAAGTATTCTATTTTTTTTTTCGTTTTTTTTTACATGTTACAAACACATCATATTATGTTCAATTATATTTTTTAAAAAAAGAAATCAGAGTTATAAGCTATAATTTAACTTTTTTAATGTGATAGAAATGTGTGACAAGAATAAATGGAAACCATTAAAAGTACAACTAGAAACTGATTTTTCTTCTAGCCAAGTATTCTTAAACAGAGGTTCAAATAAATCCCAGTTAGGAAAGGGAAGGCATTTCAGAAAACAGGCTAGAAGTAGCTGCACAGTCATAGGTGCAAAAAATAAACCTCAGCCATTGCCTCATCCGAATTAACCTAAATTGAATCATAGATATAAAAGTTGTACAGCTGTGGATCTTTTTAGAAAAAGTAGGAGAAAAGCTTTGGTTTAAAGTCCCGGTAAAGTGTATGTTTGCATACATAGTATGATAAAACAGAATAAAAGTCCAAGAAATAAATCTGACAAAATTACATGACACAAAGTTAACACATAAAAATAATCATTTTATGTGCTCCAATAATTACTAGGCCGAATTTGAGACTAAATCAATGATGGTTTAAGCTATCATACATTCTAATGAAATACGAAGGTGTAAGTCAAGTATATATCATACTTTTTGTATGAGAAAATACTTACTGAATCTATGAGTAACAATAAAACTCCAGTGAAAGAGAAGCAATTATTTGGGATTTTCATAATTCTAATAGATAGATTCTACATGTTTGAAATGAGAATTTTAACTGTGATTCAGGACAATCCCAGTTACAATCCCTGAAAGTTATTTTGTGCACATTCACAAACCAGTTCAAAAGGTTGTACATACATAGCAAAAATATCAGAATAATCATCTAAAATTTACATAACAAACTAACTGACAAACATTACTGCCTTTAAGATTAATATTGTGTTAATTAAGATAATATGGTATTAACACAAGAAAGGTCAAGTAAAACTGATATTTCACAAAAATCAATGGCAATGCAGGAGAGCAAATGTATCTTTTCAGTGCATGGTACAGATTAATAAGTTACATATACTGTAAGAGTATGAACTGCAGAGACACTGCATTTCGCAGAAATTAATTCTAAATGAATAGTAGAATATAAAGTGGAAAAATAATAAATCATCTATGTAATATCATAACACAAAACTTAAGTGGCCTTGGTTATAAAGTATCAAAAGCTCATTCCATAAAGCATTGATGAACTGGATTAAAAATAAAAAAAATAATTCTAGTAAATAATGCTCAAATGTATGTATAAGTAAATAAATCAAACCAAAAACATGTATCCAGAAAGGGACTCTATTCTAAACACACACAAAAAGAAAGAAAGAAAGAAAGAAAGAAAGAAAGAAAGAAAGAAAGAAAGAAAGAAAGAAAGAAAGAAAGAAAACATATAGCCCATTATTTAAATGACCTATAGAACTGAATAGGTATCTCAGGAACTTATTCTATGAGGCACTACAACAACAGTAGATTTCATTTGTCTTTGTTAAGATATGGAGGACAGGCCGGGTGATGGTGGC
>NW_026068854.1:0-3938 GCF_014885135.2 Alexandromys fortis
GAATCTACAAAGGACGAAAACTGTGATATTTGCTGCTTCTGATTCTGGGCTACATTTCCTTCAGAAATTTCTGCATCTGATTTCTGACTGTTCAGACTGATATCCCTCCATCCACACTAATGGTGGAATAACATTGTGCCAGCAGATGTTCCCTTTTAGTCTCACATCAATGAATAGATTTTAGTGTTTATTGAGGGGAACATTTGGTGTTCCTTTGTAAACCATGTACTAAATAATCATGTCCATATTTTCATAAAGAAGCATGCTGAACACCTATTTTGGAGATATGGCAGGGAACAAGTACCACAGACTACATAAAATTGTCAGAGATCTCCAAATTCCTTAAAGCTTAAATCTGCAATTTTTCTATGTTCTATGATGGAGGAAGGTCATTGGTTAATTATAATAAACCAACTGCTTGGCCTCATAGCTTAGAACATAGATGGTAGGAGTAAACAGAATAGAATTCTGGGCAGAAGAGGAAGTGAGGACAGACTCTGCTAGGCTCCCGGAGAGACTCGACAGCTCTGCTCTGTAGCAGAGATGCCATGCTCCGCTCTCCTGATAGCTCTGCTCTCTGAGGCACACGCGATGAAGCTCCGACCCAAGATGGACATAGGCTAGAATCTTCCCGGTAAGTGCACCTTGGGGTGCTTACACACATTATTAGAAATGGGTTAGAACAATATGTAAGAGCTAGCCAGTAAGAAGCTGAAACTAGCCGGGCCAAGCAGTGTTTAACAGAATACAGTTTGTATGTTGTTATTTCGGGCATAAGCTAGCAGGCGGCTGGGGTGCTGGGGACGCAGCCCCGCCGCTCCTATTTCAACAGTTCTATGTCTGTCTCTCTGCCTAGAGATGGTCCTTTTACTCTCCAGGACAAATACTATGTCCCTTTCCCTGGTTTCATACTCATCCTTCTCCTTCCTCTATCTCCAGTCTTTTCTCTTGTTCCGTGACCTATGTCCTTCTGGGGTGAGGACATCTCCTTTGTGCTGAGAACTTGATTTTGGGTGCCCTTAGTTTATAATTTTTCTTTTACAAAGAACAAAGAAATCACTATAAGACTCAATAAAGCAGAAGAAAAAATATTCTGAATCAAGTTTCAAAATGAAGAAGAAACATAGTTTTGAAACATCATTTGATAAAAATTTTATCATTGCTATAATATCAAAGAACTCTAGCATATGATAAAGAGACCACGATTCATAACATATAGCAGATCTGAGATATAAACTAGATACTTAGGGAAGATATTGAATAAAATGAGAACAGAAAAATTTAAATCTACAAATTATTGGCAATTATAAAAGGACATTTAGTTCTAGAAACAAATAGAACTAAAGAACATTTCCAAGTCATACATTTTGCTTATTATGTACAAAATAAAACAAAGTAAACAACCAGCATCAAAAGATATAATTAAATATGGGAATTCAAATACAAAGACAAACACATCAGAATGACATCTGAATCTTCATTCAAAGTCTTAAAGTTCAGAAAACATGTACCGATATATTTCAGAAGCTGGTAGTATGTAATTGCCAATTAAATGAGCTATTCTCAGCAAAATTGTATTTTCAAATGAGGGAGAAATAAGGACATTACAAGAAAATCATAACCTCAGGTATTTCATGACCATGAAGACAGCTCTATAGAAGGTAGTATAAAACAGTATGCACATAGAAATAGAGTGTTTCAATCATGAGAGTACTGAAAAATGTTTCTGTCATGTAAAGAATAGATGAACCATGATATCAGAAAAAGGATTATAGTATGTCCAACACTGTAAAACAGATAATTCAAAAATAGTTGAGGATCAAGTTATATTAAGCACCTCATCCTAACACCGGGTTTCAACCTTTATAAATTTCCATTTTCCAATGTGGTACATTTGTCAATCTATCCAGAGGCAGTCCAGTTACCCTTAAGGACATATACTCCTGCTACCCTTCCCTGGTTACATTAAGCTCTTCCTTTTATATATTGTGGTAAGTGCTTTGTAATAGGGTTGTGGTTTTACAGGTGACAACTAAGACTTGAATTAGGAGCTTTATGACAGGATTATGCTGTTTGATACAAAGTATGTGATGCCCCCACCACTGTCAACATCCATTACATCTCCTCTCACTCTGGAATGAAGTTGGGCTTTCTCACAAAGTTTTTTTCCAGAAGAAGGATACTTCCATCATATTCATAGGTCATCCATCCAAACTCTCTGTTGCTGCTTCTGCACTTTTGTCCTCATGGACTTGTGGCCAGTGGACAGCAAGGAAACAGGCAACCGACATATAAAACGGACATAGAAGGTAAGAATTTTCCTGATACAAGAGCAAATAGTAATTTTAGCACTCTGCTTGTTTTTTTACATTCAAACTGAAAACAACCAGAGAAATTTTTGAGTTAAACTACACAAGAAATGAATGACCACCATGACGTATAAAACATGTCCCATCTATCATATATACATGTAATACACACACATATCATTCAAATAATCCCATCATCCTTCTTAAAAACAGACACCATTTTAAGCAACAGTCTCAGTCTTAAAAAAATTAAGAAATTCTGGAAAAGCCCCACCCCATCCCCAAACTCATATATCTCCTTGCAACATCAGTGGAACTCAGCAACACATTTTGCCCCAATACTGAGTGGAATTAAGAGGTAAGTGAACAGCCATATGGCAGACACCCTACTCTGTAGGACCTCCACAGTGGGACAAAACCACAGGCCCCTCCTCCAACTCCAACTTCCTTGGCTTTTCTAGACAGCCAGAAGGATGTTTCCCTGCAGGTAGACTTCCATATTACCAAAGTCCATCCACCTGACCCTCCAAGCTACTAGCCCCACTGCACCCCTAAACTCACTTATTTTCCTGCAACCTTTGTGGAACTTTGAAACACAGCTAGCTCTAATACTGAGGAGACTAAGAGCTTGCTCCAATAATAAAGGTACCGAGAGAAGACCAAGAAAGCAAACCTGGAGAGAAGTCCAAGATAGCAGGTTTAGAGAGACTTCAGAGGATTCTTGAGACATAGATATTGAAAGTACATATCAGACCAATAAAAATTCCCAAACACTTAGACAGCTACTGCTAGGATTGAAGCAAAACATAAAGACACTGCCAGCTTCATTTGAAGAAAGAGATGGGTAGACACCAACATAAGAATTCATCCAACAATCTAGAAAGCATCATGGTAGCACCAGAATCCAGTTATCACATGGCAGAAAGACTTGATCATCCTAACTCATAAAAAGCAGAAGAAAATTACTTTAAACAATGAGTTTATTTTTAAAAAATGACTTTATGAAAATGATGGAGAGCTTTAAAGAGGAAATGAAAAACTCCCTTAAACAATGGAGTAACAGACAATCAAACTTGGAAGAAATTAATAAATCCCTCAAAGAAACCCAAGAAAACCAAGGAAAAAAATCAAACAGGCAAAGCAATCAGTTCAAGACTAGAAACATAAATAGAGGCAATAAAGAAAACACAAAACAAGGGAATTCTGGATATAGAAAATCAAGGTAAATGAACAGAAACTACAGAGAAAATTATAACCAACAGAGCATATTAGGTAGCAGAAAGAATCTCAGGTGTTTAAGATACTGTAGAGGAAATAGACTCATTGATCAAAGGAAACATTAAATCCAATTTTTTTTTGGTTATTAAAGCACACGTCTTTAATTCCAGTACTCCGGGGAGGCAGAGATAGGCAGATTTCTGAGAGTTAAAGGCCAGCCTGGCCTAAAGAGTGAGTTCCAAGACAGGCTCCACAGTTACGGAGAAGCCCTGTCTTGAAAAACAAAAAGTCAGGAATATACAACAGAAGCGGTACTACTTTATGTCCACGTTCCTATGTGCACATGTAGAGGCCAGAAGTTACCTATAGCTTCCTCAGTTGCGTTCCACCTTCGCTGCTGAGACAGGGTCT
>NW_026068854.1:4745-10988 GCF_014885135.2 Alexandromys fortis
ATTAATTAAAAAAAAATAAAAATTATCATTCATAGTAAAAACAAAAAGATCCTAAAGGTGATTTAAAAAAGTTCCTTCTTAAAGAGAAAGGGGGAAATTAGGGCAAAGTCCAGGTATAAAGCTATTCCTGTCAGTGAGAAAACTGCCTGCGGTCCGCTGTCTTCTTGTTGATGTGTTTAAAGATCTTGGACTTCTCCACTTTCTTTGTTTTCTGGTAGCCAAATCTACCACCACCTCCTCTCTTTTTAAGCTTGCCATCATGGCTGCTCATGTTCAGATCAATGAAGGGAGGAACCTTAAAGCAAAAGGACAGAGCCACCTGAGGCAAGTTTAAGTTGTTCACATTGAAGATCTGCTTGAGAGAGTGGGAGTCGTAGACTCGTATGTAGGACTTGTATGCTTCCTGCGCGGACTTATGGAGAAAATAGTTCTTTTCGATCAGCTTTTCCAGCTGAGACTGAATATCAGAAACTTTAGACCAGGAAAAGTTGAACTGATTCAGTAGAACCTTGGTTTGCTTCAAGTAACGAAGGAAACCCAACTCTTCAGGGCGCAGGAAGAGCAGGGCATGCCCTCTTCCGTTCAGGCCCTGAGCCGTTCTACCCACACGATGAATATATTCCTTGGGATCATCAGGAGGGTTATACTGAACAATCCAGTCGACTTCAGGGATTTCCAGCCCTCTGGCTGCCACATCTGTGCACAGCAGTATCCCAGAATCTGCATTGCAGAATTGGAAGAACGTGGTTGTTCGCTTATTTTGCTTCTGCTTTCCATGGATGGCCAAGACAGGCAGGTCGATGTAGTTCAGTAGTTCGTAGTGTTACTTCACAGACATACTTGATGAAAAGAAGACGATCACTTTCTTCTTCCAGTTCTTCTTAAGGAATGTGAAGAGCAGAAGGAACCTCTTCTCAGAGGGACACACAACATATCCCTGCTCAAGTCCATCCACTGTGGCAACCTCTTTATCATCATCAACACCCACATACAATGGCTCTTTTTCAGAGGAATTCTTGCCAAGTCTTCAACTTTTCGAGTTTGTGTGGCAGAAAAGAGCATGGTTTGCCTGCGTACTGGCAAAAGTTTAATAATTTGCTTTAATTATTCTTCAAATCCAACATCCAAGATACGATCAGCCTCATCAATAATGAGACACTGAAGGTTCTTGTACATGAGCCCTGGAGTATTCTGCATGTGGTCTAGAAGCCGGCCGGGGGTGGCCACAACAATGTTGATGCTGTTGGTGAGCTTCTGCACTTCCAGCAGACCTGTTGCTTCCACCCATGATCAGCCCATATGTGTGAACATGGTGCGTCATCAGTTCCTTAAGAACACCAAAGGTCTGCATGGCCAGTTCTCTGGTAGGAGAATCAGGACTCCTATTCCATTCCTGGGCATAAACTTTAACTTCCCAATGAGCTAGATCACAGGGATGAGGAAAGCCAGAGTTTTGCCACTGTAGGTTTTAGCAGCTGCTAAACCTGCCTTCCAGACGTGGCCTGATACTTTTATGTTGGATCTCAGTCATGCTCTTGAAGCCCATTTCCTCTATAGCCTTCAGAGTGTTTTCATTGAAGAGGTTAGACAAGGAAGCAAACTTGAAGTGTCCTCAAAAGCCCCTGTCAGCCCCAGGGGCAGGCTGGGCACTTCCTTGTCATCTGGCTTCTCCACAGCATCTTCTGATTCAAGAGCCACAGTGCTTTCTTCAGTTTTTGCTTTTTTGGTGTCAGGCTCTGCGTCATTTGCTATTTTCCTCTTTTTCTTCTTCTTTTTCTTTTTTGATTCTGAATCAGGAGATGGCACTGCTGATGTTTCTCCATTGGTTAAAGCAGTAGGTTTCTGGGGTAACTTTTCAACTTTCGAGTTTTCCACTGTCTCTTCAGGCATGCCTCCACTTTGTGCTTCTGCTGAGCCCACCCTCGCAGCATGCTTTACTGTTTTCTTAACTTTTCCGACCTTTACCTCTTTTTTGGGCACATCTTCATTGTTGGGATAGGCTTGTGTTTGATGCTTCTTGCAGCTTCAGGTTTCACTCCAGCAGCTTGATGTTCTGCTTCTCGATCTTTTTGCGCAGGAGTTTCATCTCTAAGTGCGACATGTTTGCCGGGCCGTGCTAGCAGGCTGCACTGAGCAGAAGCTACACGTGCGTAGGAACTCCAATCCAAAAAATTTTTAACACAAAAGATCCAGGAAATCTTGGAAACCATAAAAAGATTAAATCTAAGAATAATAGGAGTAGGAGAACTTCAGCTCAAAGGCTCAGAAAATATATTCAACAAAATCATAGAAGGAAACTTTACCAAACCTAAAGAAGGATATCCTTATTAAGGTACAATGAGCTTACAGATCATCAAATAGACTGGATCAAAAAAAAAGTCCCCTTGACATATAATAATCAAAAGACAAAACATGCAGAATAAAGAATATTAAGAGCTGCAAAGGAAATAGTTTAAGTAACCTATAAAGGTAGACCTATCAGAATTACACCTGATTTCTCAGTGGAAACCATGAAAATCAGAAAGTCTAGGGATAATATGCTTCACACATTAAGAGATCATGGATGTGAGTCCAGACTACTATAACCAGCAAAACTTTTGGTCACCATCAATGGAGGAAACAAGATATTTTGTGACAAAACCAGATTTAAACAATATATATCCACAAACCAAGCCCTACAGAAAGCACTGGAAAAAATGACAACTCAAGGAAGCTAACTGCACCCACAAAACATAGGCAACAGAAAATACCCATGAGCAAAATATAAAGAAGGGAAACACACAAACACTGCTAGCAAAAATAACAGGAATTAACAACCATTGGTCCTTAATATAACATTATATCAATAGACTAAATTCACCTATAAAAATACACACTTTAAGAGAATTGAAGCAAAAGCAGGATCCAGCCTCCTGCTATATATAAGAAAGACACCTCAACCTCAAAAACAGGCACTACCTCAGAGTAAAGATTTGGGAAAAGGTTTTCCAGTTAAATAAGAATAAAGCCAGTGTAGCTATCCTAATATCTCACAAAATGGATTTAAAATTAAATCAATCAGAAGAAATGGAGGACATGTGATACACATAATAGGAACAACCCATCAAAATGTAGTCTCAATCCCAAATATCTATGCCCCTAATAAAACAGTACCCACATATGTAAAAAATATTAAAATTGAATCACAATCAAAACCCCACACACTAATAGTAGGAGACTTTAACACTCCACTCTCTCCAATGGACAGGTCAACTAGATAGAAACTTAACAGATAAATAAGAGAACTAACAGGTGTCATGAATCAAATGGACTTAACAACCATCTAAAAACATTCTAGCCAAAAAGAAAAGAATATACCTGTTTTCTCAGCACCTCATGGATCCTTCTCTATAACTGATCATGTACTCTGTAACAAAACAAAACTCTACAGATACAAAAAATTGGAGTAATCCCTTTGTCTTATAAGATAACCATGGTTTAAAGTTAGAATTTAACAATACTACTCTCAGTAAGCCTACAAAATCATGGAAATTGAACAGTGAACAACTGAACAAACCCTTGGTCAATGAAGAAATAAAGAAAGAAATTAAAGTCTTCCTAGAATTCAATGAAAATGAAGGTACAACATATCCCAACCTATGTGACACTATGAAAGTAGTCCTAAGAGAAAATTTCATAGCACTAAGTGACTACATAAAAAAAATGGAGAAAGCTCACATCAGTGACTTAACATCATACCTGAAAGCTCTAGAACAAAAAGAAACAGACACACCCAGGAGGAGTAGAAGACAAGAAATAATAAAATTTATGGTTAAATCAACAAAATAGAAACAAAGAAAACAATACAAAGAGCTGATTCTTTGAGAAAATCAACAAGATAGACACACCCTTATTCATACTAATTAAAAGGCAGAGAAAAAACATCAAAATTAACAAAATCAAAATAGAAAAGAAGGGCATAACTACAGCCACTGAAAAAATTCAGAGAATCATTATGTCATACTACAAAAAACCTGAACTACACAAAATTGGAAACCATAAAAGAAATGGAAAATTTTTTAGATAAATACCATATATCAAAATTAGATCAAAAACAGCTGAGCAATTTAAATAGACATGTAAACTGCAAAGAAACAGAAGCTGTCATAAAAAAAAACCTCCCAATCAAAAAAGCACAGGGATGAATGGTTTTAGTGCAGAATTCTACCAGAGCTTCCAAGAAGAGCTAATACCTATACTACTCAAAGTGTTCCACATCATAGAAACAGAAGGAACATTGCCAAACACTTTTTGAGGCTACAGTTACCCTGATACCAAAGCCACACCAAGACAGAGACTTGCAGTCTAATCTCACTCATGAACATAGATGCAAAAATACTCAATAAAATACTGGCAAACTGAATCCAAGAACAAAATCATCCAACAAAAAAATCATCCACCTCAATTAAATCAGCTTTGTCCCAGAGATGCAGGACTGGTTCAACATATAAAAATATATCAATTTAATTCATCATATAAATAAACTTAAAAATATGATCATATCATTAGATGCTGAAAAAGCATTCTACAAAATCCAACATTCCTTCATCATAAATGCCAACATTAAATTAAGTGGAGAAAAACTCAAAGCTATTCCCCTAAAACCAGGAACAAGACAAGGCTGTCTACTCTTTCCATATTTCATCAACATAGGTCTTGAATTTTTGGCACTAGCTATAAGACAACAAAAGGAGATCAAGGGGATTCAAATTGGAAAGAAAAAGTCAAACTTTCGCTATTTGCAGATGATATGTGAGTATATGTATGTGACCCCAAAAACTGTACCAGAGAACTCCTACATTGTAGGAGGCTGCTTGTTCATTTCCTAGCCACAAGGACTTCTGAAATAATCACAAAACACTGTATAATTAAATCACTGCTTAGCTCATTAGATCTAGCTTTTTGTTGGCTAACTCTCACTTCTTAATATAACCAATTTCTACTAATCTCTGTATTGCCATGTAGTTGTTTCTTACTGGCAAAATTTCCTCTGATCTGTGTCTGGTGGGGCTATATGGCAACTCTCTGACTCTGCCTCCTTTCTTCAAGCATTCAGTTTAGTTCTCCTTGAATAGCTCTAAAATGCCCTATCAACAGGACAATGCAGTTACTTATTCAACAATGGCATTAACAGCATAAAGAGGGGGAATCCCACATCACTCCTACAGCTGATAAACAACTTCCGTAATGTGGCAGGACACAATATCAACTCAAAAAAATCAGTAGCCATCCTATATACAAATGACAAATAAGCTGAGAAAGAAATCAGAGAAACATCACCTTTCACAATAGCCAAAAAACAACATTAAATATTTTGGGGTAACAGTAACCAAATAAGTTAAAGATCTATTTGACAAGAACTTTAAGTCTTTGAAGAAAGAAAATGAGGAAGCCACTAGAAAATGGAACGATCTCCCATGATCTTTGATAGAGAGGATTCACATAGTAAAAATGGCAATCCTACCAAAAGCAATCTATAGATTCAATGCATCTATCATCAAAATCCCAACACAATTCTTCACAGACCTTGAGAATTGAAAATAATCATCCTTATATAGAAAAATAAAAAAAACAGAATAGCCAAAACAATCCTGTGCAATAAAGTAACTTCCAGAGATATCACCATCTCTGACATCAAGCTCTATTTAGAGTTACAATAATGAAAAAAGCTTAGTATTGGCATAAAAACAGAGATGTTGAACAATGAAATTGAATTGAAAACCTGGATATTAATCCACATACCTATGAAGACCTGATTTTTGACAAAGAAGCTAAAATTATACAATGGACAAAAGAAAGCATCTTTAACAAATATTCCTGACATAACTGGATGTCAACATGTAGAAGAACAAAAATAGATACATATCAATTACCATACTCAAAACTCAATTCCAAATGGAATAAAGACCTCAATATAAATCAGACCATGCTAGAAAGAAAAATAGGGAAATAGTCTTCAATGCATGGGCACAGGAGACCACTTCCTAAATATAATACCAGTAGCACAGACACTGAGAGCAATAATAAATAAATGGGATCTCCTAAAACTGAGAAACGTCAGTAAATCAAAAGACACAGTCAACAAGACAAAAAGACAGCGTACTGAATGGTAGAAGATCTTGACCAACCCCACATCTGACAAACGACTTACTTCAATTTTTTTTTAAAGAACTCAAGAAATTATACATCAAAATTCTAAATAAC
>NW_026068854.1:13019-13670 GCF_014885135.2 Alexandromys fortis
TTCTGTTTTCTTGTGGACTTCCATGATGAAGTTCACAGTGGCTGTACCAGTTTTCAGTTTCTCTGGTGCCATACACTGCTTGCTCTTTCTGTTCTGTCTTTTCATCATTTTCCATCACTTCCATGGTTTCCTTTTAATTTCTTAATCAAATGAAGCAATTTTATGTTTTTGCTTTGGATTCTATTTCACTGCCAAAATTAGAATTCACAAGTCACTAAAGTTCATCTATAACTCACTAACCAACTTAAGAGGAAACCAGGTTATTAATAATCTGGATCTTCCTTTACTTCTAATCATATGTCTTTATTTAGAAGAGAGTAGAAAATGTTTATTCTTCTGAAGGCATAAGTTACAAAACAATCCCACACCAGTTTGGAATTATGGTTAATAAAAAGGTTATTTATTTAAAGTCAAAACTTACAGATCGCCATCCTTGACAACAACCCTCTGTGTGACCAGGAAAGGAGTCTGGTAGCTGGAAGCAGAGTCTGAAGCAAGAGAGACAGAGCAGGACTACCACTGCTTTTTAAAGTGAAGTAGACCATGCCCGAGTGGGCAGTTATCTTAAAGGCTCTTGGTTAAAGGAGTGGAAGGAGGTGCCACAGCACCTTCCCCTTTTGTTTAAGTAAGATACAAAAACAATATACAGTA
>NW_026068855.1:0-3627 GCF_014885135.2 Alexandromys fortis
CTTCAGGCATATATTGTATACATAATAAATAAATAGATTAAAAAAAAAACATTGATATTAGGGTGTTAGAGTGAGGGCTCCAAGGTTGAGAGCACTGACCATTCTTCCCGGAGGTCCTGAGTTCAATTCCCAGCAACCACATGGTGGCTCACAACCAACTAAAATGATAGGATCTGGTGCCCTCTTCTGGACAGCAGGTAGGTGTATATACACTGTATACATAACTAATAAATAAATCTTTAAAAAGAAAACCATTGATGTTGATGCTAAATGTAGCTCAGTCCTGTGCCTCCAGGACTTGAGAGATATAGACAAAAGAGGATCAGGAATTTAATCCCAGCACTCGGGAGACAGAGGATTAGAGGTGTGCACCGCCACCGCTGGCTTCCATTCTTATCCTAATCAGCTACATTTTCTTCTGTTTTCATCTTAAATTTGAAATTATTGATATAATCTGTTTTTCTGGCAATTTCTCTTACTATATGTTTTTTTTAAAAAGCCCTGTTGTGTGATGTTTTACTCTTTTGGACTCTTGGGGGACGACCACCCAACTTCCAAAGAAATCAGACACGGAAGCTTATTCTTAGTTATGAATGATCTGCCTTAGCCAACTACCTTTTCCCTCTGGGCTTTTTCCTTTTCTTCTGTACATCTTACTTTCACTCTGACGCCCTTGCTGGCTGGGTGGCTGGCCCCTGAGGGCCTCCTCCCCCTCTTCTCTCCTAGCTCCTCCTCTTCCTCAGTTCTTCTATTTATTCTCTCTGCCTGCCAGCCCCGCCTATCCTTGCTCCTGCCTCACTATTGGCCGTTCAGCTCTTTATTAGATCCTCAGGTGTTTCAGACAGGCAAAGAATCACAGCTTCACAAAGTTGAACAAATGCAGCATAAACAAAAGAAGCACACCTTAAAATAATATTCCCCAAGTAAACCCCCACTAAACCATCCAGTGAGCGTTGTTTGCCCTGACGTTGAGTTGATTATCAGTAGAACTGGAGAGGCAGGGAGGAGCCAGAAGGATAGCAAACAAACTAGGTTATTTGGGGTAGAGGTGGAGGCAAGCTCATTTAGAGCTGGCAATCGTTCCCTTGAAAGAGGACAGATTAGAAAGGCTCTTGGGTGATCTTCTATGGCCTACAAATTTTAGGCCATGGTAAGTTTTTAAAGGCTGTAAATAGCAGTTTATGCCTGCAGAAGATTAGTGGAGAGACCGCAGTTACGGGGTTTCCTTTTTAAAACTTTTTTTTACATTAAATTATCTCACATGTATATGTGTGTGGACACATGTGGAGTCAGAGAACAACTTTTGATGTGAATTCTCTCCTCTCACGTGGGTTCCGGGGCTTGAACTCAGGTTGTCAGGCTTGGAGGCAAGCGCCCTTAGCTGCTGAGCCATCTGGCCCGGCCTGCCTCGGGATTCTGAAGTGCAAGAGAACTCGATCACTAAGCTACATGCCGACCCCGACCCTCTCTTTTAATGATGATTTAATGGAGATAAGTCGACCCTGTAGGACCCATATACCAAGGCCACTTTTCTGTGGTATTTGTGCTGGCAGCCATCTTGTTTCCAGCCTCAACTCCTGGAGTTAATTTGACTTCACCTCTCTGAGCCTCACGTTCTTCCTATGCATATTACTCAGCAACTTAAATCCACTTCAACAGTATTTCGCATGTGTTACTATAAGAATTGCTTAGAAGCCGGGCAGTGGTGGCGCACGCCTTTAATCCCAGCACTCGGGAGGCAGAGGCAGGCGGATCTCTGTGAGTTCGAGACCAGCCTGGTCTACAAGAGCTAGTTCCAGGACAGGCTCCAAAACCACAGAGAAACCCTGTCTGGAAAAAGCAAACAAACAAAACAACAACAACAACAACAACAAACTTTTAAATTTGAGAGCCACAGCACTCAGGAGGCAGAGAGTCCGGCAACTTTGAGGCCAGCTTGGCCTACATAGTGAGTTCCAGGCCAACCAAGTGAGACCCTGTCTCAAAAAACCAAACATCAACAAAACAAAACAAACCCTTTATGTTGAGCTTGGCAAGGTGGTGAAGTACGTCTGTAATCTAACTCTGAGGAGGCAAAGTCCAGCGTGGGCCACAGAGTAAGACCCTCGTCTTGTTCCTCCCCAGCATGCGTGGCTCAGTCAACAAAGTGCCCGATGCGTAAATGTGGTGACCCAAGTTTAATCATCAGTGTCCCCATCAGAGCTGGCTGTGGTGGCTTTCATGTGGCATCCAGTGCTCAGGGGAGACACGATCTCCAGAGTCCAGCCAGTCCAGCCAGTCAGTGAGCTCTAGTAAGAGACCTTGTCTCGAGATGTAAGACGAGCTGCCGAGAAGGAGGCCCAGTGTGAGCCTCACGCTTTTACACAAATCCACACGCAAACGTGCATAAAAAGTACGACTTTTAATTGCATAAGAAATGTACGAAGGTTGATATATTTTTTAAAATATTTCTTATTGTTTATTTACTTTATTTTATGTGCACTGGTGTGAAGGTCAGATCCCCTGGAACCGGATCTTCAGACAGTTGTGAGCTGCCGTGTGGGTGCTGGGAACTGAACCTGGGTCCTCTGGAAGAGCAGTCAGTGCTCTTACCTGCTGAGCCATCTCTCCAGCCCCGAAGGTTGATATTTTTATGGACTTAGTCTTTTTATAATTCTGTGTTACATTTACCACTTCAAGAGGTGGTTCCTGTTTAATTTAACTTCTTGTTTTTTAGTAATACTGGGACTTGAACATTGGGCCTTTTGAATGCCAGGCGGTCTCTCTCCCCAGAAAGCAACATCCCTGGTCCATAGTTTGGCTTCTGATGCCGTAGGATGCAGCAAAGTGTCGAGCACATAATTTCAGTCCCAGCACTCAGGTGGGGGCGGGAGGACCAGAGTAGAAGGATATCTTTGGCTACACAGCGTGAAGCCAGCCTCGGCTACATGAGACCCTGTCTCAAAAAATATATATGAAAGGAGGAAATGTAACATTAATGGATTTTACTTCTTTATTTAAAATATTTACTTATTGAATTGTATGTGTGTGTGTGGTATGTGTGCTTGCATGAGTTTATGTGTATTGTATACGTGCAGGACCCAGTGTGGGTCTGGGACTCCAACTTAGGTTCCCTGAACAGCAGGAGAGAGTTTTCGACCATTGAGCCATCTCTCTGGCCCCCAGATGTTTTAGACAACGTCTTGCTATATAACCTATACTGATCTAAACTAGTAATCCTCCTGCCTTGTCTTCCGAGTGTTAGGCTTACTGACATGTGCCACTGTGCCCAGATTATGAGTAATGATAATAGTAATAATAAAACCTATTATTATTACTGTTTTGTTGGTTTTGAGACGGGGTCTCACTATGTAGCCTTAGCTGGCCTGGAACTTACAGCAATCCTGCCTCAGCTTCCTAAGTGTTGAGATCACAGGTTATGGCCTGCTATTCATACAACTTTTTAAATAAAGATTTACTTTGAGGGGGCTGGAGAGATGGCTTAGTGGTTAAGAGCATTGCCTGCTCTTCCAAAGGTTCTGAGTTCATTTCCCAGCAACCACATGGTGGCTCACAACCATCTGTAATAAGATCTGGTGCCCTCTTCTGGCCTGCAGACATACACACAGACAGAATATTGTATACATA
>NW_026068855.1:9247-9830 GCF_014885135.2 Alexandromys fortis
CAAGATACTTATAACACAAAAATAAATCTTTTTTAAAAAATGTAATTTAAACAAAGCAACAACAAACTGTACGGTGTGATCAGTGTTGGGGACTGGTCTTGTTCTCTGAGAGCTGAAGCGCCTCCTGGGGCTGGGGAAGGAGCCCAGTGGGGAGAGTGTTGCAGTGTGCCTGAGCCCTGGATTATATCCCTAGTACTGCAAGGAACTTTCTAGCCCAGACTTGAGGTGTTCGGAAGGAATCGAGAAAAGTTTCCTTGAAGCTAGGACGGGAACTGAAGCATTTCCCCGTGAAGAATGGCATTGTCATAGGGGAACAGCGTTCTCAGAAATCCTGGGGTCAAGGTGTGAGCTGGGGGCCTGGAGAGATGACTCCGTGCTTAAGAGCACTGGCTGCTCTTCCAGAGGACCTGGGTTCGATTCCCAGCAACCACATGGCAGTTCATTGCTGTCTAGAACTCTAGTTCCAGACTTGACACTCTCACACAGACAAAACACAGGCAAAACACCAATGCACATTAAATAAATGAATCGGAAGGAAGGAAGGAAGGAAGGAAGGAAGGAAGGAAGGAAGGAAGGAAGGAAG
>NW_026068856.1:0-1558 GCF_014885135.2 Alexandromys fortis
CAAGATTGTCAGGCTTGGTGTCAAATTCACTTACTTGCTCGGTTCACCTTCTCAACCTTAGTTAGCTTGATTTTAGTTTGTCTGGGGAACACTCAGGACATTCTTTGTAAAATCTGCAACATTTTAATATTTCCAATGGCACATACACTTCAGTTTCTCTTCTGATACTTGACAACTTTAGCTATTTTGGGTGGGAAATAACAGTCACCCAAATCTCGGTGCTTTTTGCTTTTTCTTGATAAAGTCTTTTCTAGCTATGTGTCACAAGCATTTGCTGCCTGCCTCAGACCTAAATGCTAGGATTACAGGTGTACTCCACTGCCCTTGGTTCCACATTACTTGGGAAAAAATAGGCAGTCAAACCTTTGCTCAGGTTTTACAAATGTTGAGTTGAGAGGTACTCCCTATATATTTTTATGTTCACATCTCACTAAGAATATGGTTTATAAAAATTTGTTTACATGCCACAAGCTACCTTTATTTCTCCTGATCACTTCTCTGTGCAGAAACTTTTCTGATGTCTTCCTATTTATCTACATTGCTTGATTGTTGATTCATTCTCTGTGAGCCCTTTTGAACTCAGGTTATTTGATTCTGTGGGTTTTCTTGTGGTGTGGTGCCCTTGACCCCTATGTCTCCTACAATATTTCCTCTTCATCTTATGCAGGATTCCTGGAGGTTCGCTTAAAGCTTGTCTATGGGTCTTTCTTAACAGTAAATCGAAACATCTCATACAGTGTGTGGCAACATCGTCTCATACAGAATGTGGCAACATCTTATGAGGCAAAAAGTCATTTTTCTAGCTGCTTCTGGCTTTCTACTATTTTCTCACATCTTTGGTGAGCACGAATGAGAACAGGTAGCTACAGTGTTCTTATCCAAGCACTTGGAGATTAGAGCACTTACTTTCCTGATCCGTGTTTCCTTAGTGATTCTAGTTTCCATTTGACTCAGCTGTTTGTGTCAGATCCTTAACTACTATAAGTAGAATGAAAATTATTTTATTTTGTTTGTTTTCTTTTTTTATTGAAAAAAAAAATTTCCGCCTCCTCCCAGCCTCCCATTACCCTCCCTCTCCTCCCGCCCCTCTCCCCCTCCTTCCACTTTTCTCCTGCTCCCTCTCCAGTCCAAAGAGCAGTCAGGGTTCCCTGCCCCGTGGAAAATCCAAGGTCCTCCCCCCTCCATCCAGGTCTAGGAAGGTGAGCATCCACACTGGCTAGGCTCCCACAAAGCCAGAACATGAGGTAGGATCAAAACCCAGTGCCATTGTCCTTGGCTTCTCATCAGCCCTCATTGTCCACCATGTTCAGAGTCCGGTTTTATCCCTTGCTTTTTCAGTCACAGACCAGCTGGCCTTGGTGAGCTCCCAATAGATCAGCCGTACTGTCTCAGTGGGTGGGTGCACCCCTCGTGGTCCTGACTTCCTTGCTCATGTTCTCCCTCCTTCTGCTCCTCATTGGGACCTTGGGAGCTCAGTCCAGTGCTCCAGTGTGGGTGTCTGTCTCTATTTCCATCCATCGCCAGATGAAGGTTCTATGGTGATATGCAAGATATTCAT
>NW_026068856.1:7447-8994 GCF_014885135.2 Alexandromys fortis
GGAATCATAAATAAATAAAGACATACATAGATCACTAAGGTAAAAAAGATCCTCCAGGATTGCCTCCCCACAGGCACACCAATTTGTACAGAAAATCACACATCCAACTTCCTTCAGAAGAGATATGGAAGCCACACTGAGAATAAGTGCCTTGACTTACAACAACAATAAGATGCATTGAAAGCATCATTGAGCCAACTTGCTATATCTAACTTACTGTTCCAGGTCTAAGCATCATGGGAAGAAATGTTCTTTTGGAAGAGAAGGGAGTAAGTCTAGGTCTCATATTTGAGATCCAGTAACAGTACTGACATGATGAAACCCAGCATCAGGGTGAATACAGTAATGCCGCCAGGCCTGAATCCACAGACTCAGTCACCATTGCTGAATTCTTCCATTGTCCTTCCACCAACCTCAAACAGCAGAGAGAAAAGTAAGACACCACTTGCCAGGGAGCAAGGAATGAAAGTTCCTGAAGACTGTGCTTTGCGGTTCAGAACCAGAACCCCTCATTGTCCTTCTCCAAAGAAAACCCAAAGGCTTTCATTCCTAGGTCAGAGTTCTCTAACTGGTTGAACCCTGAAGCTCACAGGGACAGATTTATTTGGACTTAGACCACCACGATCGCCATCCCTCATTGAACTAGACACTATTTCTCTTCTAGTGACTGCACAGGCTATTGTGGTACAGTCCAGCATAGCATTAGCCTTGGTAGCCAGGAGACTATGCAGCATCTCTCTAGCCTTGGACAGCTCAGCAATTTTCATCTCGGTGAGAAAAACCTTATACTCTAGAGCTGCCCACGCCGCACTGAGGCAAGGTGTGACAAGCAGCTATACCAGTCTGAATCATGACCGGCTGTATCAGGAGCCTGAACATACACTGAGACTGTTGATCTTCATGATTGTGAGATTCATTTGTAAAACAGGTTAGCATCAGTCTTCACTGCCAAAGGACTGCTTTCAGCAATGATACCAAACCTAAAAAAGACCCTGTGAGTCAATTATCTATCTACTAAATAATATTTTATTTTCTATGCAACTTTAAACTTTATCTAATACAAATAATAAAATACCAAATAATTGAACTACATGATTCATTTAACAGGAAATAGTACTTTTTTGTTTAAAAGCGTCACTTCATAAACTAACCAATAAAATTATTTTTAAGGAATAGGCTTTCTTAGATCACTTTTATCATGTAGAATAATTACAAAATTACAATTATCAAAGACGTTTAAAGGATAAAATTGTTAAGTGAGATAAAGTCTATTTCTTCAAGTTCAGTCATTTAATTATTTGTGTTTATTGAATTAAATATCCTTATAAATCAAAGCAATTTTGGATATTATATTTTTAGCATAAAAAGACTTTTATAATGAATAAAAGAGAAAGTAAAAAAGCACATAACAGATTAATTTCTAACCTTGGACAAGTTAAAATTGTACAAATAATTACATTCTAGGTATTCTGTATTAAAATAAAAACTGAAATTTGTTTTCTGCTTCAAGTTCCTTTTATGCTTTAGGTTAATCATTTAATTAAACG
>NW_026068857.1:0-3258 GCF_014885135.2 Alexandromys fortis
CTCTTGTAGACCAGGCTGGCCTCGAACTCACAGAGATCCGCCTGCCTCTGCCTCCTGAGTGCTGGGATTAAAGGCGTGCGCCACCACCGCCCAGCTGATCTAATTTCTTGAGTCATCTCATAACCTTCTGATTTACTTGCTCCAGAAAACTACTTATCATTTGTGCTTCCTGATGAGGTCAGATATTTACAGACTTCAACTGCTGGGATCCTAGGTAAAAGGTAAACACACACACAGAAGCAAACCCTAATACCTATGGCTACATGAAAAACATGACACTAGGTTTAAAAATAACTCTTTAATCATATGCACATACAGGATAAGGGTAGCACCAGGCTGCCTGGCACAGTTCTGAGATCACACACGGTGGGGAAGCAGAGTGAGAAGACGGAAGAGACACAGGGCTAGCAGTAGTCTCAGTCAGTGGACTCCAACACAGATTCACTCAGTGCAAGGTCCCAGTAGTGTTCGGCCCCATGCTTTTTGAAATGCTCACGAGCCATGTTCTCTGTCGGGCACTGTTTAAACTTCATCTCTCCAAAGCTTCGGTCTTTGGCTGTACCCTAGGTGAGCAGCAAAAATTTTATCTGTTTACTCATTTGAAGAGAATAACTCGCTATTAGTCTACACTACAGTTGAATTAGAAATCCTACCTCAGCATCCTAATATACCATCATGCCCGAGAGAGACAGGAATTTTAATAAGCTTTTTTAAAAATTTTATTTATTATACACATACACGCCAGAAAAGGACAGCAGATCTCCTTACAGATGGGGGTGAGCAAACATGTGGTTGCTGGGAATTGAACTCAGGACCTTTGGAAGAGCAGGCAATGCTCTTAACCGCTGAGTCATCTCTCCAGCCCCAAGAGGTATTTTCATAACACTGCATCAGCACACTCTGCTTCTACCATGTGAGTCCTGGGAATCAAACTCAGATTATCAGGCTGGGCAGTAGCCCATTTTGTTCTCTTAAAAACAAAACAAGGCTAGGCAGTAGTGGCAAAACCCTTTAATCCCAGCACCCAGGAGGCAGACGCAAGAGGATCTTTGCAAGTTAAAGGCCTGCCTGGTCTACAGAGTGACGTCCAGGACAGTTAAAGTTACACAGAGAATATCCTGTCTCAGAAACCAAACCAAACCAAACCCAGCAGCTCTATGTAACCCAGGTTGGGTTCAAACTCATGATCTTCTTGCCTCAGCCTCCTAAAGTTAAGATCTGTATGTGTGCCACCTTCTATGACAAATGTATTATATGTATCCTCTTAGCTCTTCACAATTATTAATCTTTACAATTGTAATTTGTATTTTAGTTTATCATTCCACGTGCAACAGTGTTTGCCTGCATATTTGTGTACTATCCACATTCAGTGCCCATGGAGGTCAGAAGAGGGCACTGGATCCCCTGGAAATAGATTTAAATATGGTTGTGATCCATGATATGGGTACTGGGAATTGAATCCAGGTCCTCTGCAAGGGCAACAAGTGCTTAGTCACTGAGCCAACTCCTTTTTAGAGTACATTCATTGTACAAAGCAGTGGGTTTCATTTAATGCAGTCCATGCTGTCCATGATGCTATACAGCTGTAGTCCTTGCACTCAGGAGGCAGAAGACCAGGCTGGTCTTGAACTCAAGAGATTGACCTTATTCTGCTTCTCAAATCCTGGGTTTAAAGTTGTGTACCACACCAGGCTATTCCCCTTCTAGAGACAGAATTCTCATACATCATAGGTCAGACTTGAATTACATAGCTCAAGGATCATTCTGTACTTCTGATGCTCCTGTCTCCACCTCCAGTGTTGAGATTCACCACACTTTTATGGGGTTCTAGACATAAGCCAAGACTATACATTCAATATGACTATTTGCTGATCTACATTCCAAGTCCACATATTATCTTTTAGAAAAGGATTTGGTTGGATTTAAGAATATGGCCACATCCACTATGGAGGAAAGATTTTGTACTTATTACAAAATTGGGCTTTTTCGCCCTACATGGGGCCTATTCATGGACTTCAATCACCCTCAAATTCTGCCACTCTTGCCACTTGTTACCCAAGGGCTGGGCATACAAAGGATGTGTGCATCACAATGCATGGCAAAAATGGGCTAAGGGTTTCTCCTATTGTTTTCTGAGGGAGTGTTTTGACTCAAATGAGAAATGTCTTCATGGGTTTATGTATTTGAACACTTGGCCCTTGGTGGTAGTACTATTTGGGAAGCTTCAGGGCTTGGAGGAAGAATATGACTGGGGTCCACAGCCTTGAGGGTTTTGCCAATTTCCCTGCTTCCTGTGTACAGGTGAAAAGTGATCAGCCAGTTTCCTGTTGCCAGGCCTTCCTCAATACTCCTTTGAAAGCACAAACCAAAATAACCATTGGTCATGGTGTTCCATCACAGCAACAAGAAGGAGCTAGTAGAGGGGGTGTTTGAGATAGGCTCTCGCTCTGTAGCTCAGGCTGTTCTGGAATCACATACATCTCAGGCTTAGCCTTGAGTTTGCAGGGATCCGCTTGATGTAGCCTCCTTAGTGCAGATAACAGACCTAAGCAAGCCACTGTGCCTGGCTCTTTGTTTTGTTTTAAACGACAAAACGTTAAGTTAGGGGCTGTGGATGGAACTCAGCAGGTACAGTGCTTGCCTAGTACGCACAAAACCCTGAAATTGATATCCCCAACAACATATAATCCTGGGCTTAGTAATAAACGCTGTAATCCCAGTATGTGGGAAATGAATTCGGGTAAGAAGTTCACGGTATCCTTGAACATAGCAAGTTTGAGGCTCATCTAGGTTATATGAGATCCCTAACTTTGTCTTTTTAAGAGGGTTTTACTGTGTAGCCCTGGCTGTCCTGGAACTGACTCTGTGGACCAGGCTAGCCTTGAACTCACACAGATCTGCCTGCCTCTGTCTCCTGAGGACTAGGATTTGCTAGGATTAAAGGCATGCACCACCACTGCCTGGCTCAGCAAAAAAAAAATTTTAAGGTTATATTGAGCATACTGCCAAGAAAGGAGTCAGTCACATGCATTCACAGATCCACCTGTTGTGAAAACTGATCTAATTTCTTTTTTTCTTTTTCGAGACAGGGTTTCTCTGTGGTTTTGGAGCCTGTCCTGGAACTAGCTCTTGTAGACCAGGCTGGTCTCAAACTCAGAGATCCACCTACCTCTGCCTCCCGAGTGCTGGGATTAAAGGTGTGCGCCACCACCGCCCGGCTTTTTTTTTTTTTTTTTTTTTTGGATTTTTGAGACAGGG
>NW_026068857.1:11016-12426 GCF_014885135.2 Alexandromys fortis
AAAAAAAAAAAAAAAAAGGAAGACTCTGAAGGAGTATGTAGAATTCCACTCAAGTCCTACTTTCTGAACTTTGCTGTTTCCATGGAATACGATTTAAAAAATCATTACCCTACACAATAAGTTTGTTTTGGGAATGAAGCGATGCTAAGCATTATACAAACAACACCTTAATTTTAGCACTAGGAGGGGCTGGAGAGATGGCTCAGTGGTTAAGAGCATTGCCTGCTCTTCCAAAGGTCCTGAGTTCAATTCCCAGCAACCACATGGTGGCTCACAACCATCTGTAATGGGGTCTGGTGCCCTCTTCTGGCCTGCAGGCATACAGACAGACAGAATATTGTATACATAATAAATAAATAAATATTTAAAAAAATTTAGCACTAGGAAATGGGGGAGGGGATGCTGTGGAAGGGGTTGCCTAGAGAGTGGTTAAGAGCATACACACACACACACCCCAACATGCCACCCCCATAGGCTCCACCATGCCTAAATAAAAATAAATTTCCTTTTAAAAGAAAGTGTGCCATACTGGGCATGGTGGTGCACATCTTTAATCCCACCACTCTGTAGGCAGGGTAGATCTGAGTTAGAGGCCAGTCTGGTCTACAATGTGAGTACCAGGATAGCTAGGGCTGTTTAACAAAGCACATCTTTAATCCTAGCACTCAGGAGGCTGAAGCAGGTGGATCTGTGAATTTGATGCCAGCCTGGTCTACAGAGTGAGTTCAAGGACAGACAGGATACACAGGGAAACCCTGTCTCCAAAAACAAACAAACAAAGTGTATAATGCTCTTACAGAGGACCAAGTTTGGTTTATAGACCTACACTGGGTGGCTGACCCACCTCCAGACCATTCACTCTTAATGAAAGATAAATCTTTAACACCACAGTCTAACCAACTGAACCAATGGGTTCATTGGTAAAATGAATTTAAACTGAAATCCCACATTCCTCTGACACACACTCATGACAGTTAAATAAAACCTGACGGAGCTGAGCCCTGATTTTAACTTGTATTATAGGCTGAATGTCCCTAACCTAAACACTTAAAATTTTCAATACTCCAAAATCGAAAATGATTTTTTGGACAGGGTTTTGTGTATCCTAGGCTGGCCTGAAATTCAGCTTGTTTCTGAGGGTGACCTTGAACTTTTTTGTTGTTGTTGTTGTTTTATGTTTGTTTGTTTGTTTTAGAGGTTTCTCTGTGTAACAGTCCTGGCTGTCCTGGAACTTGCTCTGTAGACCAGGATGTGCTCGAACTCACTGAGGTTCTCCTGTCTCTGTCTCCAAGTGTTTGTATTATAGGCGTGTGCCACCACCGACCCAGGGGACCTTACCTCTCTACTCTGAGTACTGGAATTAAAGTGGCGCAGGCCTTTAATCCCAGCACTCAGGAGGCAGAGGCAGGC
>NW_026068858.1:0-2217 GCF_014885135.2 Alexandromys fortis
AGAGAGAGATCCGCTTGCCTCTAACCCCCAGTGCTGTGGTTAAAGGCATGTACCACCACAGCCTGGCTGTTTAGCATTTATTTATTGTATGTGTTAGCATGTGTGTGCCATGGTTCACATGTGGAGGAGGTAAGAAGGCAACTTGCAGGAATGGGTTCTCGCGTTCTACCATATAAGTCCTGGGGGATTGAAGTCAGGCTTTCAGGCTTGGAGCCAAGCCTTGTCTGCTGAGCCATCTTGCCAGCCCAGGGGAAGAATTATCTGTAGCTAAGACGATTGTGGAGCTGTGAAAGGTTTGAAGCTTTAGTTATTTGCCTGTTTGTTTGTTTGTTTGGGGCTTTAAAAGGATCTATGTATTCTGTATTTATGTGTATATCTGTGTGCCTGTATGAGTTTATGTGCACCCAAATGTACCAAAATCCCTAGAAGCCAAAAGAGGGTGTCAGGTCCCTTGTAAATCGAGTTGCAAATGGCTGTGAGCTGCCCTGTGGTGCTGGGAATTGAACCTGGGTCTTTCAGAGCAGGATCTGCTCTTAGCCACTGAGCAGTCTCTCTAACTCCCTGTTTTTTTGTTTGTTTTTCGAGACAGGGTTTTGCTGTAGTATTAGAGTCTGTCCTGAAACTAGCTCTATAGACCAGGCTTGGCCTCGAACTCACAGAGATCCACCTGCCTCTGCCTCCCGAGCGCTGGGATTAAAACTGCTCAGCTTGTTTTTGACTTTTTGATACGGGGTCTGTGTAGCTCAAATTGGTCTTGAGTTTATGGGTACTCTTGCCTCAGTCTCCTAGGTGTTGGAATTACACACACACACACTGTCCTGCCCACCTTTCTCTGTTTTTTACTTTGGTTCACAGGTAGCCTGGCATTCAGAATGACACTGAGCTCACAGAGATCCACCTGCCTCTGCCTTCCCAGTGCTGGAATTAAAGGTGTGCACCACCACACCCTGATTAGCTTTTTTTGTTTTAAGCATTTCTTTAACACCAGGAAATCAGGACCCTTGCGATGGGCTCCCAGTCTCCACAAAAAGTGACAGATACAGTCTAGAAATTAAGAAATAAAAGTCATTCTTTGTAGATGTTTTATGTTTTACAAAAGAAAAAAAGAAGTAGTGGCATTTCATTTTATTTTAATAAACAAAACTTGCCTGAGGATCAGAAAAGTAAAACAGCTACTATGGCCAGCCTTATAGACCAGGCAGCAATGACACACACCTTTAATCCCAGTAGCCACACTAGCTTGCCACAGAAACCAGGCGGTAGTAGTGCACACCTTTAATGCCAGAGCTAGAGAGGATAGTAAGATGGGAGGAGACAGCTCTCAGACACAGTCTCATTCTGAGGTTTCCTGGAGGCAGGATCGTCATTTTCAGATTGAGGTCGAAGCAAGAGCCAGTGGCTGGCTATTTTGCTTTTCTGACTTTCATGTTGAACCCCAATTTCTCTCTCTGAGTTTTTATTAATTATGCTTCATTTGGTGCCCAATGTGGGGTCCATTACAAGAAGAAAAAGAAGAAAGAAATTCAAAACAAATAGCTCACAGAGAAATTATGGGGTAAATAACTAATAGGAAAATTATGCAGGAAAGAAAGAATATTAACACACTTCAGAGAGGGTTGCTTCTGGTCGGAGAAGAAAAACAAATCCTATTAGAGAGGACTTGGCTGTGGCCTTAAGGTTACTAATAGTGTTACATTTCCAGTTTTTGTTTTGGTTTGATTTTTTTTTATTTCTTTTTCTTCCCTCTGTCTTTAAAACAGGATCTCTGTGTAGTTCTGGTTAATCTAGAAGTTGATATGTAGACCAGGCTAGTCTCCTAAATTTTGGGATTAAAAGTATATACCACCACGAAGGCTGCAACTAACTATTTTCCTTCTTTGCTCCTTCTTTGCTCTGAAAAGTCCCAAGTTGATTTCAGCTGCTCGCTTGTTTAGATGAAGTCGCTCCTCAGTTTCTCTTGCTGTGACAAAATACTTGAAACTGAATGTTTATAAAGAAAAGAGTGAGGGGGCTGGAGAGATGGCTCAGAGGTTAAGAGCACTGCCTGCTCTTCCAAAGGTCCTGAGTTCAATTCCCAGCAACCACATGGTGGCTCACAACCATCAGTAATGAGGTCTGGTGCCCTCTTCTGGCCTGCAGGCAAAACACTGTGTACATAATAAGTAAATTGAAAAAAAGAAAAGAAAAGAAGAGTGGGGCTGTAGAGAGATGACTGAG
>NW_026068858.1:11621-13771 GCF_014885135.2 Alexandromys fortis
GAAACCAGTACACCAGTGTGTAAAGTACTTCCTGCAGAGAGGTCTGAGGACCTAACTTTAAATCCCCAGGGCGCAGGTAAAGACAGGCTTGGCCGTGGACACCTGCAAAGAGGACCACAGACAAGGGACTCTGGAGGCTGACAGGCCAGGTGCCCTCGTATCTGCAGTGGCACACGAGAGACCAAGGCAGGGAAAGTGAGGACCAACATTATGGCTGTCCTTCTCTCACACACTGGAGCATTGCCAGTAGCTAACTCTCCGTTAGCTACACAGTATGCCGTGTAGACCAAACAGGTCTGGAAAACACGGGGATGTGCCTGCTTCTGCCTCTGGAGTGCCGGGGTGACAGGAGTGTGCCGCCACACCCGGCCCATGGGGAAAAGGTGGAGGTGGCTTCCGCTTGTTCCTTGTGACAGCCCGGGTCCTAATTAGTTACTTCTTTTTCAGAATTTCATTACATTTACTTAGTTTGGTGTGTGTGGAGGCCAGAGGACAACTTTGGGAGCCAGGTCTCCCTTCTACCCTGTGAGACTGAGAGATCAAATTCAGGTCCTCAGGCTTGGTGGCAAGCACCTTTACCCCTGACCCATTTCAGCAGAGCAGCCCCTAATTAGGTATTTGTAATGAAGCAATACAGCTTCACAATGCATCTCCCCAACAAATGCCAGCCGTGATAATGGTTCCTATCTCCCTCAGTTTAGAGGTTTGAATAGAAGCAGCGGAAAGCAGACCTCGGCAGGAGGGAAGGGGAGGGGTGCTCACAAACCTACCACCACAGACTGGTCACCCCATTGACACTTGTGGGCGGGGCCTCAGTATCCAGTCTCCAGGGCATTGATAAGGACACAATGAACGGGGTTCCAGAATACTCTGTAAGCAGACTTTTCTTCCCCACTCCACAATGCTCCCCAGTGTCCCGTGCTCTGAATGGCTGAGTCGGTCAACTTGAGAGCAGCTGCAGAGTTGGTGAGATGTGTCCTCTAGTGACACAAATGGAATGACCTTACCAGAATGCATACAAATCCCAAGCCTGAGCAAAGCACCTGAGCTAGGGTCCTAGCAGGCTAGCGAGAGGGTGCACTGGATGGGAGAGCTTGCTGCCAGACCTGATTACTGAGAGCCACATGGTACAAGGATAGAGCTGACACACCCCAGAGGTCCTGTGACCGCTGCACTCACACACGCACACACAAAACAAATTAGTGTTAAAAAACAAAAAGCTGAGAATCGAGGAAGGTAAGAAGGCCATTTCAAATTATGAACTGGCAGAAAAAGAGGGAAGAGTGTTTCTGTGGGGTGGGGTTGAGGCCTCAGTCTCATTCTGTGGCTCAGCTGGTCTTGTGCTCCAGATAGACAGCCATCCCATCGAATCCTCCAGTGTTGGTTTACAGCCACCAGCCACCAAGGCCAGCACGAAAGGACTTTCCAGCATCAAAAACAGCAAGTGCAAAAGTCCTGAGGCCAGATGTGCCCGGGTAAAAGGAAGGAGGGGGAAGTAAGAGGAGGTGAAAGTGGAGAGGTGACCTGGTCCAGTGCGAGGCCTGTGGACGTGGAGCTTAGAGGTTGAAGCTGTAGTTTAGTGGTAGAGCAAGTCCCTGACGTCAGTCCTCAACCCCCCCCCCCAACCACCTTCCTAAGCTCCTCTCTGACCTCTGCAGTTAGGCATTGCACATGCACACATGTGTGCACACTCAGATGTAATTTCGAACTGTTTTCATTTTGGGGAGCTGAAGAGATGGCTCAGCAGTTAGGAGCACTTACTGCTCTGCCAGGAACTGAGATTCAATTCCCAGGCCCCACGTGGCAGGCAGCTCACAACTGTCTGTACCTCCAGTTGCAAGGAAGCCAGGGCTCGCTCTCTGGCCCTTGTCGGTACTGCATGCACACAATGCACACTCTTACCTGTAGGCAAAACACTTATACACACACACACACACAAAAAAAAAAAAAACAAACACCAGACAGTGGTGGTGCACACCTTTAATCCCAGAACTTGGGAGGCAGAGACAAGTGGATCTCTGCAAATTCGAGGCCAACCTGGTCTATAGTTCCAGGACAGCCAGGGATACACAGAGATCCTATCTCGAAAAAACAACAATAATAATAATAATGCAAAATAAACTTTTTTTTATAAAAGTGTAGTTTTTAAG
>NW_026068859.1:0-2067 GCF_014885135.2 Alexandromys fortis
CCTGGAGAAACCTGAAAAATACTGTATCAGTTACATGATCAATACCATGAACATCAGTGCTAAATCATGTTGGTAGCACATATCTTCATATGTGGTCTATTGTTGTGAAGAAACACTGTGACCAAAGCAACTCTTATAAAGGAAAGCTTTTAGTTTGGAGCTTGTTTACATTTTCAGAGACTAAGTGTATTATCTTCATGTTGGGAGTGTAACATCATGTAGAAAGATATGGTGCTCAGATATAACTGAGAGCTTATATTCTCATTCTCAGGCATCAGAGAGAGGTACTGGGATTAGTGTAGGCTTTTGAAATCTCAAAGCTCATCCCTAGTGACACACTTCCTAGGGCAAAGGACACGTACAACAAGGAGGTCATACCTACTCCAAAAAGGTCACATCTCCTAATCCTTCCCTGTCAGCTCACCAATTAAGTAGGTGCTAAGTATGGAAGGAAATATATCAACCCTATGGGGGCTGATCTCATTCAGCCCGCCCCAGTATGCATCATTTTGAAAATATGATGAACATAGTAATTTGTTTGCATCCTATATTAGTTCTTTTTCTCATTGCCATGACAAAACACCTAAAAAAAAGTAACTTTATAGAAGTAGGTGTTTATTCTGGCACAGGACTAGAGTCAATTACAGTGGAAAATGTTACAAGAAGTAGCATAAGTCAGCCAGTTCCAATGCATCTGCAGTTAGGAAGCACGCAAGATAAATGTGTACATTCAGTTGCTTCCTCCTTTACATTCAGTGCTAGGATCATCTTATGGAGTTATCATATATATAGTTAGTATGTTTCTTTCAAACTTAATTAGCTTAATGTGGATCATTCTTCACAGAAGTTCCAAGAGATTTGTTTCCATGGTGACTGAAAATACCATGGAGTTGACAACATACTTAACCATCACAATTCCATCCCTTGTTAAATTGACACACAATCAGATCACTTTTTATGCCATACTAGTTTGCTTCTTTTCTCCATAGACTCACAACCTTCTACTGTGAAATGAATTCAGTCCAACTCCAAAAGGCTTCACAGTCTTTAGCAATTCCAACACCATTACAGATCCAAATTTATGTGTCCTCTGAGGCACAAGGTGATACCTTGAGTCCAAACTCCTAAAAAGTAAAAAACAAGTTATACTTCTACCAAATAAACATTCCCATCCCAATAAGAAGAAATGAAGGCATAGGAATGAAAGATCAGATAAAGCCAGTAAGGTAAAAGTCAAGCGTGGTAGTAAGTCCAACACCTTGGGTTATTTTTGGAATCATCTGGGCTTCAAGCAGATGATATATCCAACCCATGCTGCTCTGCGTCCTGCAGCAAAAGATTTCCCTTTGAGCCAGACGCACTCTCTGCCATTAGTATTCCTCAGCATCTACCCCATGATCATATACCTCTAATATCTTGGTCTCTCCATTACACACAGGGTTCATTTTCATAACTTGAGGTGATAGTTACCTAGAGGGACTCTAACTCAGACACACAGGAACCAATTCTCAAGCCCCCTACTGCTTCATTTTTCTAGCTAACAGTGTAGAGAACAGTGCCATACTCTGCTCCAGATAAAATCTGGCTTCCTTGTGGTGAATTTTGCAAGGCTCTTAGCTGAACCTTCAAAATCAGTTTCCTAGGACTTTTTTTTTTTACAGACTCCATTCACCTTATTTTTCTTATATAAAATCCTATGTATGTAGCCATAGCTGGAACCTGGGCTTTTGCATGAAGATCTAGTGTGGGTTTCCCAAGATGGCTATTGAATATCTGACTTTTTAAGCTTTAGTTATTCGTGTAAATTTAGTCATAAAAAATCTGTGATATTATGTAATGGCACACTATATAAGAATAAAATAATTAATATTTCCAATCTCTGCAGACTTTATGATTTTATAAAATTCTCAATATGCCTATGGGCTGAATTTATGCTTTAAAGTTTTATTTTGATACTAAAACATCATTATTCAAAACCTATTTTTATTACTTTATAAATAATACCAATCAAAATTTCCACTTCCTCCCCTCCTTCCACTTCCCTCCCGTTCCCCCATTCCCCCACAC
>NW_026068859.1:10057-13179 GCF_014885135.2 Alexandromys fortis
TCCATGCTTGGTTATGTCCTGGTTTGCACAGGTTTTATTTACATTGTAATAATCACTATGAGCTCATATTGTACCTGCCTTGCTATATTCCAAAGTTGTTCTCTTAGAGTCATCATCTTACATTTTCCACCCCCTTTTGCACATTGGTTCCTGAGCTTTAGGAGGTTATACCTATTTCTTTTAGGGCCAAGCATTATGCAAGCTCTTATTTTATTTTCTACACTTTGTTCAGTTGGGAGTCTTTATGTAAATCAGCATCTATTACAAATATAAACTTCTCAGATGAGGGTTGAGAGGCACTTTATAGATATAACAATAATAATCAGGGGTCAATTTAATGCTATGCCTTTTTAGCAGAATAACAGTAGTACATTCTCCCCTCAGGCCTGTCTAGCCAAAAGTTCTTTACTCATTCTTAGACATGAGGCCTTTGTGATCCATTAATATCCTTTGTTGGCACATTTTATTTCTTTGGTTTTTGACTCGCTGTCTTAGTTAGGGCTTTTATTGTTGTAAAGTGACCCCATGACCATGACAACCACTATAAATAAAATGTTTAATTGGGGTGGCTCACTTACAGTTCCAGAGTTTCAGCACATTATGAGCACAGCGGAGAGCATGGTGGCATGCAGGCAGATGTGTTGCTTGAGTAGCAGCTGAAAATCCTACACCTTTCAAGCAACAAGAAGTCAACTGAGATATTGGGTGGTATCCTGAGCCTCAAAACTCACCCCCACAGAAACACTTCCTTCAAGGCCATGCATACTCCAACAAAGCCACACCTCCTAGGAGTGTTATTCCCTCTGATATTATGGGGGCCAATTACTTTCAAACTACCATACTCACATTCCTTTGTTTAGGCAGACTATAGCCAGTCTGTCAGTTCACTTGTACAAAGGTATTTGTGCTATTTCTAGCTTTAATTATTACAAACAGAATTTCTATTAGAAGAATAAGAGGCAGCTAAACAGCTAAGAGCACTTATTATACCATAATCTTCACATTTGATCCCCAGTGCCCACATGGTAGCTGTGGTGGTTTAAATGAGAATGACAACCATAGGCTCATGTATTTGAATGTATGATGATTAGAGAGTGATACTAATTGACTCAAATTGGGAAGTGTGATTTTGTTGGAATATGTGTAACTTTGTTAGAGAAAGTGTCTCTTTTTCTCTTCTTGTACAAAATGTTTCAGAAGAGATTAATATTAGTAAATGATCTAGGGACTATTCTTATGATATTTAAGAGTTTTAGATCAATAGCATTGACAAGAAAGATTGCAAAATGACCTCTAGAATTGACTCTGTATGGGTTATTAGTAGTCACTCTTATGCAGGTTTATAATGAGCTGAGAAAGGAAAAATCCAAAATGTGAAGTATGAGGAGAAAAGGGATACCAGGAAGTAGAGTGGAGCTAGGTACAATACTCATAAAGATAAAAAAAAATGAAAAGAAAAGCCTGATACTAAAAGGAATAAGGAAGTCATGGTCTCAGGGCAAGACCCCACCAAGGTAAGCTTCCAAATTGTAAAAAGAAATTAAATAAAAGCCCAAGCAGTGAAGGAATGCTTCAAAAACAGAAAGCTGATGAAAATATATTTGAACAAAGGGGCCAAGTTCCAGCTCCCTCTAGCACTACAACTTGGCAGTTTCTGCCATTTGGTTCTGAGTTTATAGTTCAGGATACAGGAAAGATGTTGAGGAATCTCCACAAAAAGGCTAAGGAAATCCACTAAGGCCAGGCATGTGTCATGAAGTCCCTACATGGAGGACCAGAAAGACCACTGAGTGAAACTGAAATACAGATTTCCTTCGAAACATCTAAAAGTTGGAGATGGCAGAGTCATGGGATGCCTGCCAAGAAGAGTTGGAAATAGGCAGTAGAAATAATCCAAGAGAGAGAAATACGTTGCAATCAGCAAAACTGAAGGAAATTAGGGATGGGAAAAGTACTTCAACATTAGACATGAAGATACAGAGTGTGGAGTTTACCCAAACTCTATTTTTGGTTTTGCTTTGGTCCAGTATTTCCTACATTCCCTTCCCTCCCTTTTGGAATTGTAATGTGTTTTCTGTTCCGCTGTATGTTGGAAGAAAATGATCTGCTTTTTATTTTGATTTTATAGGGGCTAAAGTTAAGAGACTGCTTTGAGTCTCAGAAGAAGCTGAACTTTTGACTTTTAAACAGTGTTGAGACTACAGTAGATTATGGAACCTTTGAAGACATTCTAAGTGCATTTTGCATTATGATATGGCTACAAGCCTATGGAGAGCAAGAGTGTGGAATGTAGTGATTTGAATGAGAATGTCTCTCATTGACTCACACATTTGGCTGTGTGGTACTAACTGAGAGGGATTAAAAGGTATGACCTTGTGGGAGGAGGTGTGACTTTGTTGAAGGACGTGAGTCAAGTGAGTACTTATAAATTTTTTCAACTTAAACATTTTTTAATATTTTTTATTAACTAAATGTTTTTCATTTATTTTACATGCTGACCACAGTTCCTCCTCCCTTCGCTCCTCCCTGTCGCATTCCCTCTTCCCCTCCCAATTTACTCTTCTTCCATCTCTTCTCAGAAAGGGGCAGACATCCCATTGGCATCAACAATGCATGGCACATCAAGTTGAGGCAGTGTGGTGAGCCCACAAGTATTATACAGTAAATATACAGTTGACAGATCTATTGGACTATCCATAGGAAGAGTATGCATACACTCCACCTGAAGAACCCAATTATACGGAGCTACAGAGACATCTGTTTTTTTGGATAAGTCACTGTAAATTCTGTAAAAATCTTGTGAAATCATGCTATGTTTTCCTTCTATAGTATCCCAGCAGTGTATCAGTGTATAAATCTGATTTTTCCTGTAGGACACTTCCCCCCACAACATGAAGCTATGGTGTGAAAAGGATTCAATCAAGTCCTTGTTCTCATAGCCAAAATCTACATAAAAATGGTTCCCCACAAACTTTTTTTTGTTAACATTAGTCATTGATAAGAAAGAAGCCTCACACAGGAGGTAATATGTCTTCTCTAACAGTAGACACAGGAAGGTGTAATCTCCTGGTCTTTTGCTCTGACTTAACAGACTACTAATATTCTGTATTACAACCTTTACC
>NW_026068860.1:0-2681 GCF_014885135.2 Alexandromys fortis
TTTTTTTCCTTAGTAGACCATTTCCCATAAGTTTGTAATTTTTCTTTTGTTTCTTTGTTGGTGATATCCATTTTTAATCTGTGGCAGTCTTATGGGATACAGGGAGTCACTTCAATTTTATTGTATCTATGAAGACTTGCTTTGTGTCTGAGTATATGATCAACTTTGCAGAAAGTTCCATGAGGTGCAAAGTAGAAGGTTTGTTGTTTTGTGTTTGGGTTTAGTGTGTTATAAATACAATAGCATCATTAGATTTATGACATCTGTTAACACCAGCATTTCTCTGTTTATGCTTTGTCTGTTTACTATTTATTGCTGAGCATGGCATACTGAAGTCTCCTATTATCAGTGTTTGAGGGTCAATATGTGATCTGAACTGAAGTAGTGTTTCTTTTACAAAAGTGGCACATAAACATTTAGAATTAAATGTCATTTTGCTGGATTTTTCCCTTGATGAATATGTAGTGTCATTTCTCATTTCTTCTGTTTAGTTCTGATTTAAAGTCTATTTTACTACATATTAAAATAACTATACTAACTTACTTCTTAGGTCCATTTGGTTTGAACATCTTTTACTAATGCTTTACCCTGAGGTGATCTATATCCTTGATGTTTCTTTGACTTGGCAGGTTAGATCCTATTTTCATGTCCATTCTCTTAGCCTGTATATTTTTATTGGGAATGAAAGACATTCCTATTACTTTGATGTGGTTGTTCTTGGTGGTGGTGGTGATGATGGTGGTGGATGGTGTGTGTGTGTGTGTGTGTGTGTGTGTGTGTGTGTGTGTGTGTGCATGTGTGTATGCTGCCCTCTTTTTGGTTTTGCTTGTGTGAGATTATTTATCCCCTATGTTTTCATATGTGTAATAAACATCCTTAAGTTGGGGGGTTCCTTTTGGTCCCAACTTTAGGTCAGATTTGAAGATATTGTTTACTTTGGTCTATCATGGAATATCTTTTTTGGGATCTAAGTTTATTGAAAGTTTTCTTGGGTAATGTAGTCTGAGCTGGCATCTTTGGTCTCTTAGAGTTTGCAGTTTATCTGTCTAGGCTATTCTAGTTTTTATAATAATTTGGTATAATTCTAATAGATCTGATTCCATATGTTATTTGATCTTTTCGCCGTGTAGCTTTTAATATTCTTTCTTTGTTTTGTATGTTTAGTGTTTTGACTATTAAATATTTAGGGGACTTTCTTTTCTGTTCCAATCTATTTGGAGTTCTATATGCTTCTTATACCTTTATAGGCATCTCCTTCTTTATTTTATAATTTTGTTGAATATATTTTCTTAGTATTTAAGCTGGATTTCTACTCCTTCCTCTATTACTATTATTCTCCTCATATTTTGTCATTTCATAATGTGTCAGATTTCCTGCATGTTTCATATAAGAAGTTTTTTAGATATAATATTTTCATATATATTTCTGCTCTTGATTAAGGTATTGTTTTTGCACAGGTCATTTAAAAATATAATGTATAACTAAGAAACATAGGTTAATAAATAATCATCTAAATAGTCAAGCTTGTAGTGATATTAGGTTTTCTAGATACATAAAAATAAATTTCAGCTAGATAGATAATCTTCAAACCTTTCAAAGGCCTATGGAATATGGCATTAAAGTGTTTTAAGAATTTACAACTTTTCACAACAATTAGACACATCTGCTCCTGGCCACACCAATCTACATCAAAAGGATGATGGACATGGAAGAGGTTTCTCATAGTTTATTAGTCGTTTGAGCATGAAACTGCTCTTTGCCTGGACTGTTTGATGCTATGCTGTATGAACTGATCATATAGGGACCACAGAAAAATGACTGCTGAACTTGCCTAAAGATGAGACCATCCTTCAGATTCCTGCTTCAGGAAAGAATCTACCAGACATTCTGCAGGACACAGAAGAAAGCTCCTGATGAACTTTGCCGATACAAAGCATAAGAGATTTTCAAATTTACTGCTTCATAAAAAAGTCTGCCAGATACTCTGGGCCTGTTGGCTGTAGATGAGTGCTCCAATGTTACAAAAGAACTTTGGGTGACTGTCTAGACAGCAAGATGTGTCTGTCATTTCTAGAGTTTGGAAGCTGCTTACAATGCATTTCCTGTTAACTTAGGTAATATTATATCCTTCTGGTGTCTTTTATGGAATTGAAGGATAGATAGTTATAATTCTAGTTTTCCTTAGTTATGATAAAAGAAAAAGTTGGTATAAATGCTGTAACTGCAATTCTTTCTTGATACATGTTTTGTTATATTTAATTTTACTATGTTAAAGTCAAAATCTTTCATATTTCCATGTGAATTTTAAGATTTGTTTTATTTGTGTGAAGAACTGAATTAACATTTTTATCTGTGGCTTGAATTAACTTTGTAATGGTAGATGTGAACAGGACCTAGGGCTCTAGCATGAGCATGCTATGACTTTTGATGTTAGTTAAGATCTTCCAAATCTAAGTGGATATACTATAGAAGATTTATTTTCACCTATTCTTAGTCTCCAATGCTTATTTTTATTAAATTATAAATCCTTTGTAACACTTGATCATACTACATCAAAAATAATTTAATTTTTTAAAATCACATTATATTGTTCAGACTACTCTTGAGTATTTAACCTCTTTTGGGTCTTTGGAGTTGAGGGTTTTAGGAATGTAATACCACAATTGACCCATTTAATATTA
>NW_026068860.1:11426-13562 GCF_014885135.2 Alexandromys fortis
ATATATATATATGAACATCAACCAGTGTTAATGCTGATGTAACCACATTAATTTTAGGTAAAATGACAATTCAAGAAAGATTTAATGATATGACTCAAGAAGTGATATATATCATAAAATTATAAGTGAACATGCATCAATAACATTGCTTTAATACATATAAAACAAAACAACACAAAATAAATTAAATGACCCTCAAATATCTAGTGTTTCTTCTCTACTTCTCCCTTTCTTTCAGTTGCTAGTGACCTTCACATCTGGGATTCTAAAGGAAAAATGATTTTCTCATTAGGGTGCTAACTGTCCACTTGTCTGAATTTCCTTAAATTAATCTTAATTTGTGGCAATTACTTGGAAGTTATTGCTCTCACACTTTATATTTCATTTTATTTTAATATACCCACAAATGCCTATATAAAATATTCAAATATTTGCTTTCCATGACATATTTCTAAACACAAAACAGAAATTCATTTATATCTATTAACAAGTTTATGATGGATGTGTTATTTATATACTTAATTCAATGACATCATGTTTTTAGAAATGATTTTTATTTTCATGTATTATTCATCATTTCTGTTTTTGTGCATGTATGTGTGCATGGTCTTGCAACAACATACTTGTAGAAGTAAAGAGGCATCTTAGGGGAGCCATTCTTTCCTTCCACCACGGGGTCCCAGGGATTGGTAGTATGCATCTTTTCTCATATAACAATCTTGCTGGTCACATAGTGACATTTTTCTCTTTAGCTTGATTTAGTGTTTTGGTAAGGCTTTTGACTAATTTTGCTAGTTGAGATTAGATGGAATATAGCCTAGACTGGTCTTGAATTGGAAATTGATCTGTAGCTGGGACTACAATTCTTTATCTGCCATACCCAGCGTAATTGGTTTTGGTTAAATTTATAAAGATTTGCATTTCCAAGCTTTGCATAATTTTTTCAGAATCTTTCTTTATTGTGTTTTTTTATTTTTATTTATCTTCATTAACTGATACTGTTCATCTGTTATGTATTGCTACTTTTCATATTTTTTTTTCATATTGAAATTTCCACATAAAGTCACATGGGCAGAACTTTATTTTATATGGATGTATTTCATAATATATCGAATTATTCTTCCAATGTCACTTGGCATTATCTGATCTGTTTTTTTACATAATTGGATCACAGCTTGACAACTTAGATTACCATGCCGAGATTAGAGTATACTTTCTTTTATGCAAATCTTCATAGAGGACACATTCTGGCATTTCAAGCGTGTTGTGGGTTTCTCCTCTGTATGCTGTGAATATGTTTTAGTATCATTTGTTAATAAAAAAGATGTTTTGGTTAGCAGAGTAGAGTCAGGCAGGAAATCTGAACAGAGATATATAGAAACAGTAGGCCGAGTCAGGGAGATTGTATGTAGCTATCAATGAATAGGATGCTAGAAATTTACTGGTAGCCCACAGCCTCATGGTGGAACACAGATTAATAGAAAAGGGTTGATTTAAGAAATAAGTGCTAGCTAGGAATATTCTTGAGCCATTGGCCAAACAGTCTTGTAATTAAATAATTTCTGTGCGATTCAGGCTTGGGTTGCTGGGAAATGCAAGCACCATCTCTGCTTACCCAAGCAGATGGGGAGGCAACATAAGTTTTGGTATACATTGTCAATGGTGACTCCTCCTGGAGCCATAGCACTGTTTGGACTCATAGACTTCCAAAGACACTGCTATTCATAAGTGATTCTTGGGTTGGTTGCTGTCTTCAGGTTGGAGGGTCTATGGGCTAACTGAAGGTGCTTCATGGTGGAGGTTAACAATTAGAATCAGGATTTTGCTGTGTGACATTCCATCACTAGACTTACCTGTTACATGCAGTCTGCCCTGCTACAACCTTGATTGTTGTAGAATATAGATGTAGATGTGGTCTCTCCTACAATTATGTTTTGATCTCTAATGCTATGGTGTGGATATTTGCCCTGGAACCAACCTCAGCTTTAAATGGAGACTGCATGCTCATTTCCTGGCTACCCAGACCCAAATAACCACATAGAACTCCATTAGCTACAACACTGTTTGGCCGATGGCTCAGGCATATTTCTACCTAGCTCTTACATCTTAAATTACCCCATTTCTATTAATTTATAT
>NW_026068861.1:0-1873 GCF_014885135.2 Alexandromys fortis
TGCCTGCTTTTCCAAAGGTCCTGAGTTCAATTCCCGGCAACCACATGGTGGCTCACAACCATCCGTAATGACATCTGGTGCCCTCTTCTGGCCTGCAGAAATACAGACAGAATATTGTATACGTAATAAATAAATATTTTTAAAAAAAAAAAACATTTTCTTCCTCAGCAACCCTAAACTTCATTTATTCTCCACCAACTTCCTTCCTGCGGTTCCTAAGGAGCCTGGTGAACGTACCATGTAACTTCAGGTCACACTGGAGGCAGCACATGCGCCCTAGAACTCTGCACCTGCACAGCCGTAGCCGCAAACTTCTGGTTCTTGGGTGAAGCAGAGGGCACTGTAGGAACCAGCATGGTGAAGTCCATCTCGTAAGGCCTACGGACATGTTCTCAGAGTATACTCACTGGTCAGCTGCAGGAGGAGGCCTTCGGTGCAACCCACGACCCTGAAAGCTGGAATTAAAGGGCCCCTCCAGAGCGTTCAGGGCTGCTGCCGGTGGCTGTGGAGAGCATCCGTGTGGGGTTGTGATATTTGGACATGCTTTCATTTCCTGCCAGGTATACTGTGTGGTAACAGCTCGCAGGCAGAGCCCAGGCTTCTGAGACTTGAGCTACTCATTGATGGTAGATTTACGAGGGAGTCTGTCCAGGCAGCAGGAATGTCTGCTGCTGCCTCCACATGCTCCCCTGGCTAATAACTACCTTCTGAGCTATCCACCTGCCTTCTGAGCTATCCACCTGCCTTCTGAGCTATCCACCTGCCTTCTGAGCTATCCACCTGCCTTCTGAGCTATCCACCTGCCTTCTGAGCTATCACCTGCCTTCTGAGCTATCCACCTGCCTTCTGAGCTATCCACCTGCCTTCTGAGCTATCCACCTGCCTTCTGAGCTATCCCCCTGCCTTCTGAGCTATCCCCCTGCCTTCTGAGCTATCCACCTGCCATCAGGTTGCTACTCCACATGAAGAAAATGTTTAGAGAATGGTTCTCAGTTTACTATAATTGCCAATTTCGAATTTTCTGCTTAGAATGAACTCCAAGGATGGCTCACTACTGAGGTTTTAGCCTGATAAACCAGACTAGACTGAATCTTTTGTCCTCTTGCCCAAGGCTTAGACCCGTGTTGCTCCGTGTGCAATAAACGACAGCCTCAAGAGCTATACATGACCTCAATGATTCTGAGCCACAGATTTGTCACCTGCACAACACCGTGCTTCTTTAGGGATGTCATGATGCCTTCACTGGAGCTTGGAGAAGGCTTGAAACAGCAGGTTTGTCTTTTTTTAAGGCAAAGATATAGCCCTGGCTGAATTAGAAGTCACTATGTAGCCAAACTGGACTTGAACTTACAGAAATCCACCTGCCTCTGCCTTTGGAATGCTGGGATAAAAGGGTCACCACACTTGATCCAAGAACCTTTTGATCTCTGGCTAACTCTTCCTTTCCCAAACATAAGTACAGGCTATTTCTATACCGCAAGCAACCACACAGGACTCATGCTCTGAGACACAGTATTGCAAACTACCTGCCAGCCTTATCTGTTCCTCCATGCCTGCCTGGTCTGGAAAGGACGTGTGAGCGCAGGCGTACGAGACAGGACACAAATTAGTTACAGGAGTGTGTAGGACATCAGAGAAATGACACAGTGTGAGGCCAGGTTGGATGGCTGTCGGGTCAGACTGCAGCCATAGGTTCCTAAGGAGAGAAGCTGACATTGCACAGATGCAGACCTGTGAGCTTTCCTCTTTGGTCTGGGGAGAATCCTGGAGGGGGGCCAAGCCCTTTGCTTCAGATAGGCCCTCTGCAGCTTTGTCTGACTCTAGGAATGTGATTATCTCTGCTTCGGATTTTCCCATGCATATTTTTTTTAAA
>NW_026068861.1:10949-13591 GCF_014885135.2 Alexandromys fortis
CCCAGTGCCCGCTCTCAGTGTACTGAAAACCCAATGCCCGCTCTCAGAGTACTGAAAACCCAATGCCCGCTCTCAGAGTACTGAAAACCCAGTGCCCGCTCTCAGTGTGCTGAAAATTCTTCCACAGAGTAAAAATGTCAAGCATTTTAAAATTTCATACTCTTCAATCCAGAAATTTCGTTTCTGGCAATACAGACATTACCTTAAAAGTTGAAAAAGATTTCTACAAAGATATTTTGGATAGAGTTATATATGTTAGAGAAAAAATCACAAAAGCCTAACTATCTTATAGGAATATGTTTAATTAACTAAAATACACTTTAAAAATATCAAGCTTCTGGTTCAGTTAAAATGAGGGGAACTTAAGACACCAGGACAACCCACAGAAGACTCTGCAGACATCCTGACTGCAGGGTGCACACAGTAGATGTCTCTAACTTCTAACACCGGAAGCAACAGCACCTTCCTCCACAGGTTGTTCTGGGTGAGCCCAGGAGTTTATGCCCATTAATTGTGGCCACATGCAAGTTATCAGAAGGTTAAACCCCAGACTAAAAGACCTTGGGAACATGGGTATTCCTTTCACAACTTATGTGGACAATATGGAAATAATTCTGACCAAATAACAGGAAGGCCCAGCCACCACTGAGCTCGGTGCCACATCCTTTTCATCACCAACCAGGAGAACCTTTCATAGACCCAGGCTAAGGAAACACACACGGTCAAGGCTGAGGAAGAGCAGCAATGAAAGGGGTCTATCATTTAGTTGTCTTAGGAAAGTACAGGCATCAATAAAATACATTCTACAAAATACTATGGGAAAGCATCTATCTAAACCTATATCCACAATATATTCATTCTCGATAGATAGATAGATAGATAGATAGATAGATAGATAGATAGATAGATAGATAGATAGATAGACAGACAAATAATGAAATAAATATCTGGCTAAAAAAATCTCATTTAAAAACACAACATATATTGAAATGAATTTTTACTTATTCTTGGCTATTAAAACTCAGAATCAAGATGGGTCCTATTGCATAAATTACACGTTGAATATAGAGCAATTTACAATTTTGAAGTTGTAATTATGCATCTGTAATTATGTTGATGACACACATGCAGATGAGACAGACCCCCCCCAATGGAACAGCCAGTGGGTGAGAGGTGGCACGCAGATCAAGTGTGGTCCAAGATTTCTCTTCTGCAAGTCATCAAAACAAATGAAGGAAAGGCTGGATGGGAGGAGGGAACTTGCCCTCCCGTGCAGCAAAGGCAGGGCTGCTCATCACCGGCCCCCTGCACCTGGAAGTTCACTGAGCACCTATGACGCGCGGCCTTCAACTCACCAATTTCATTCTGCAGAGAGAGATTTCGTGACAAATTCCTCAGCAGGGAGACAGCAGTCTTTTTCACACTGGGATCACCCACGTGCAACATCTTCCGGGTGTGCTGAAGGCCATTTTCCTTCTGGACAACCATCCGAGCTACGGATGTGGGCATCTGTTGTGAGACAGATCCTGTAAATGCTATCACATTCGCGATCGGAGAAGTTCTCTGCAGATTCCAGAGGTTGAGGGACAATAAAAGCTAGAACTCGAGTGAAAGGACTTTACAAGTAAAATTTTTTTTTTCAGCTGGGCGGTGGTGACACACACCTTTAATCCCAGCACTCGGGAGGCAGACGCAGGCGGATCTCTTTGAGCTCAAGGCCAGCCTGGTCTACAGAGTGAGTTCTAGGACAACCAGGGCTGTTACACTGAGAAACCGTGTCTCGAAAAACAACAACAAAAAGGTTACTCATTATTTTTGTGCATCTGTGATATAAGCACAAAGATCTGACTTTACTTTGTATTACACCTAAAGTTTTAACGTGTGTATGGCTACACCCTGCACACGTTGTGGAGGATGGAGGGGACATCCCGTGCCTTCCATTGTCCTCCACTTTCTTCCCTTGAGCCAGGGTTTCAGTGAGCCTGAATTCTGCTGTTTCTGCTAGGCTGGCTGGCAAGCTCTTGGGATTCACATGTCTTCATTACCCCCAGGTGGACATGTCGGCTTTTTATGTCAGTGTAGGGCAGTCAAACTGAGATCCCTGTGCTTGCAAGGAAGTGCACCTCCCAGTCCTCTTGGGCTGAACTTTTAAAATCACAGGTTGAGTAATATAAACTTAACTAGACAGCACTTTTTTTCTATTTTCTTGAATTATTCACCTAACACAAGCTCATCTTTGTGGGTTTGGTCAAATTTGGTCACATGGCTGCTAGCCGCTTATATAGAGACCCAGAGTCTTTGTTTTCCTAGACTGCCAACTGGGGTGAGAAAACACAGCTCCTCTGTTACCACTTGGCTTCATTTAGTAGCTGATGCTTAGTTATCAGTCCTGTTTCTTCTGGTTCATGCTTTGGTAACTAACTTTGGTAACACTTCAACAAACTTATTTATTTCTAAACTACAAAACCAATTCATTACAAAAAGAGAACTGGGATTTTTAAGAAGCATTTTCATTAGTTCTTTGAGGGTTTCAAAAATATAATGTGTTTGCTGATGGAGGAAGGTCATTGAGCAATAAAGAAACTGCTTGGCTGGCCCTGATAGGTTAAAGCATAGGTGGGAGGAGTAAACAGAATAGAATT
>NW_026068862.1:0-2523 GCF_014885135.2 Alexandromys fortis
CCTCCCGAGTGCTGGGATTAAAGGCGTGCGCCACCATCGCCCGGCAGGTTCGTTGCTATTTTTATATGAAATATCTCTCTATGAAATGAATTTGTCTCTATATGGACAACCTTCACAGCTCATATTAACTATGCTTAATCTCTTTGTTGTGTTGTTGTCTTGGAGTTTTATGTATTTTTTAGGTACGAGTGCTCTGCTTGTATGTACACCTACATGCTAGAGCATCAGAACTCATTATAGATATGAGCCACCACATGGGTGCTGGGAACTGAACTCAGAACCTCCGGAAGAACAGCTAATGTTCTGAGCCTTCTCTCCAGTCCCATGCTTAAATTCTTAATTGTCAATTTGCAGAAGACAGAAAAGAGTGATGGGCTCTTTTACCTTCCCCTGTTTCATTAATTTTCTGTCTGTCTATCCTGCCTCCAACAATGCAAGAACTATACTAGTCATAAAATAACTGAGATAACAAAATGATCTAAACGGTCATACATAAAGAAACAAGTTCAGTGCGTGCCTTTAAGCCCAGCACTCAGAAGGCAGAAGCAGGCAGATCTCTGTGAGTTCGAGATCAGCTACAAGAGCTACAAGAGCTAGTTCTAAGGACAGGCACCAAAGCTACACAGAGAAATCCTGTCTAGAAAAAAAAAATCAATGCAGTGATTGTGTTTGCTGTAAGGAGAAGCTTCTTTTGTGATAGCTACATTTACCTGCGAGTATAAGGATAAGATTTAGAACATAGATAGGAATTATGCTGACCTATAAGTACTGATAGTAGATTCTCTTCTAAGTTGCATGACTACACCATCCCTGGGAATTTTGGGAAGGTTTCTGGTAGAGGCCATTATTTCCCTCCTGTTAAGTGGACTTTAAGTTCAATTAGACAGTTGTTGGTTACAACCAATATGTGAGTGCTACTAATGACACCTTTAGGGATGTCTTGCCATGCTGGTCATTGCTGTGGCCCATAGGTTTCGTTGCTGGGAAGGACTACTAATTGCTTCGTTCTCCTAGGGGCTTATTTAGTATTTTCTGATACCATGGAAAGCAGACCACAGGAAGAAGTTTTTTCAAATTAGATGCAACTCAAATTTATGGATCTATCAAGGAAGGGGAAATAGAATAAATACAGTGTTATAAAGAGATAACAGAGACTAAAATAGGACAATTAAATGTGTTGAGCTATGAAAGGGCAGGGTAAAAGACTGAATACAGAGAAGACTAACTAACCCTAAAAGTCCCTTAGAAAGCTATATGGTAACATACTTCTGTAGATGCTTCTTAAATATATATCTATACATCAAAGAAATGTAAATGGAGTTACCATACAATGGGGAGACAATACCTCTTAGAAACCATACGCTACCACACAAAACCATCAATGCCAGGAATGAGTGACATTCTGTTGGATCGTTGGTCAAAGACACCTCATATACTCCCCCAAATTATCACAGGCTATTTCCAAGGTTCTTGGCTGTTCTCCGCAAAGTGGTGGTAAGGCCCTACTGCTGAAGATTCTTATTATTTCACTGAACACTGAAAAATTGAGCTTGTACCAGCTAGAAAGTTTATGCGTATTGACTGGAATTAATGATGCTTGAAGGCACCTTTCATGCTACTATCAGTATCATCCAGCTACAAACTTGCGACCTATGCTGCAACATGCCTGCAACATATCCTAACGCGATAGAGGCCCAATGTTACTCTCGTGTTTTGGGGGTAACTAACCACTTGCATTAGATCTTACGCCCACTCCATGAAATGGGAACCATATGTGACACTGCCAAAGTTGCCAAAAACCTAAGAACAGTAAAGGGCTTGGCCTAAGGCAAAACCTATTTCTATTATTCAGCTAAAGGAACCTAACAAAAAAATTATCCCTAATGGCATATTGCTATACCTGTAGAACGATGCTTTGATCCACCCTCACCAGAGAAGCTTCTTCTTGCAGTAGATGGTAATTAACAGAGACCCACAACTGGACAATTTCAGAGAGTGAAAATGTTTGGAGCAGTCATTCCTAAGTGGGAAGTTTCATCAAACCCATCCCCTCAATATTCAGCTATCTATGTGGAAAAGGCTGGAAAGAATGTAAGAGTCAGAAGTGGCAGCTGTCTCCAAGGAAACAGCATCTTCCAGACCACAACAGGACTGATACACATAGGACTCACAGAGACTGTGCTAGCTTGCACAAGTCCCGTACAGGTTCAAATCAGACAAAATCCAAGCATCGTGAGGCAGAAATGGGTACAAAGTCCCACCCCTAACCAAAAAGCTATCTGCAATTGATACCTGATGGGAAAGGAAAAATTTGTTTTGTCCAATGGAGTGTCTCTGGGTATATCAACCACATTCTAAGGCTGACCCCTTACCCAAGAGTAGCTGGGCAACACAAAATGACCTCCATGTTTTTATGTGTGTGTGTCTTCTATTTTGATTTGGAATGTTGTGTTTTATTTTATGTTTTTTTACTTTTATTTTGTTAGAGTTTATTTTGAGAGAGAGAGAGAGAGAGAGAGAGAG
>NW_026068862.1:10211-13286 GCF_014885135.2 Alexandromys fortis
AAATGAAAAATAGTACAATGTAAACAAATACATGAACTCCCAAGAAGTAAGTTTACAAAAAATTTCATATATAAAAAAGATGGCATGTATATACAGAGAAATAAATTATTCACAAATTATCTGAGAATTTAGGTGCCAGTAAGGAAAACTGCAATTGAATTGTCCTACCCCTTCCAGCATAGCAAATCCAAGATAATACAAGGATTTAGCAATAAAATACAAATCAAAAAGAAACATGGAGGCGATTTTTCACACTCTCACAGTGGAAAAATAACTTCTTCTAAATCTGACTCAAGTAAGAAAATAAAACCAGTGACTGTACAGAAACACAGTAGATTGAACTGTAATGTTTTAAATTTGATACATAGAAATATATCACAATTTAAAGCAAAAAGCAAAAAACATGGCAAAGAATGCAACAAATAAGTAGACAATTCTTTAATATATAAAGATCTTTTTAAATCAACAAGAGATACCAACTAACATAATAGTCAACAAATGCATGAAACATTGAAAGAGATGAAGATAGAATTTATGTGACTAAATTTATTTAGAGATATTAACATTGATAACTGAGCAGCCATGGTGGCAGGATAAGCATTAAAATAATCCAAAATAAAAGAAAAGTGCAAATCAAGCTTTTAGTTGCTTAATACAGTCATAGAAACAACAGTCTAAGCAAGCTCCAGCCCCTTACGACAGTTTTACCCCATAGAACAGTTTCCGTGAGGACAATGGATCTGAAGAGTGGATCCAAGCAAAAGGCCTTATAGACCCAGGACTGTACAAAGCATGTTAGGAAGTACTATGCTATGGCAAATAACCCTGCAACAGCAATGGTTTAACACAAAGGGGTTTCTCTCTAACATCTGTGTCTAACAATGAGCCAGTTGTTCCTCCATAGTATGCAAAGGTCCTGTGAATGTCTTCATTTGCCACACTACCCACACTACATAGTTAGCAAAAAAAAAAAAAATGCATCCTTTCTTATCAACCATGATTGGTCATTTCAGTGACATGAGTCCTCTGAGATACTGGGACCTCTGGGACCTCTAAAATGCAGCTAGGCCATGTTTACATTCCTGTAGGAGACGGCATGGCTGGAAGATTGAGGATCTCTGCTTCGCCAGCACAATCTTGAGGAGCTTGGACTCTGCCAGGGAAACACTGCTCCCATTGTCAGCAGAGATGTGGGGAAGAAATCTGGCTCTTGAGAAGCATGATATATCGTGACTTAGGCTACTCCAGAAGCATCACACAATACAAATGCAAAAATACAATAAATAATAAAGAGTAAGAACTTAGTTTCATAGTCTTTGTACTCTACCAGAAGGGTTCTTGTGTACCTTCAGCTTTAATTGTTTCCATCCGTTTATTAATTTGGACCCTGTCATTAGTGGAGAAGGAATATTTTCTGATCTTTAGGTGAAAAATTCCTAGAATAATGTATGAGCCCCCCCCCATTATTAAGGGGCTAAGGATACATCTTAGTGGTAGAGTACTTGCTTATCTGGATACATGAAGCCTGGGTTAAATACTCAGTACTGAAAAAAATTACTAATTAATTAAAAAACTTCTTACTTCTATTTTTAAAAACAGATATACCAAATTAAAACTAAACATAAATATCAGCTATAGGATCCTGTTTTTCTTGCCCTGCTTCCACTACCAAAACATTTGTTCTTATCTTCCAGGTTTCCCTTGAACTTGGCAGAGCTGTCCTTGCCAAAGGGCTGTGAGCAGAAATCATGTCAAGCCCAAAACAACTAGAAAGCAGTGTGCAGCGTTTAGTTCCTGCCATGGTAACGGGGAAGCCTACTGTTTGGCACAGTAGAATTAGAAAGTGTTGGAAGCTGGAGACTCTGAATCAAACTTTGCAAGCAAGCAGCTGTGGAGATTGGCCAGATGTGCTCTGCACTTGACATAAATTGAAAAAGTCATCCTGCTTGTGTTAAGCCACTATCACTGAGTTGGTTTGTTACCATCGCATAGACTCACCTCCACTGATGAAACTGCTACCAGCTTCAGAATGAACCTAAAAGACCAGTTCTGGTGTAATTCAGTTATCTATTTGTATTAATATCTGTTCTATATAACAGCATATTAGGTAGAAAACCAGAGCATACTGTATACAATAGAAGTGTTAAAGTTAGACATAGATGGGGTAAGGAAATAAAGCATTATCTTCCTAAATATTTCCAAACTGGTTTGAAAATTATTTTCCCTTCTTCACTTTTACTGGAGATTAGACTCGAGGTCCTGTTCATGCTAGATAAGTTCTCTACCACTGTACCACATCCATAGTCCTCCTTTTACTTTGTTAGAACGAGTTTCACTAACTTTCCCAAGCAGGCCTTGAACTCTTAACTTTCCTACCTCTGCCTACCAAGTGTATCTGGATTAAAGCCTTGCACTGCTATGCCAAGGGCCTTCATTCTTCTCTGATAAGCACCTGACAGATACCTGTTATGTACAAAGCATCTGCTAGATAGAAAGTTGAAGATGAATAAGACAAAACCCAAGACCTTGAATGCCTATCAGAACTGTGAAGACAGGCATGCTCACAGGCAATTACAAACCGTGTGGATTGCTCAACAGAATGATATAGGAATTGCAGGGAACACAGAGGGAGCTCTCTCAGGTGAGGGCTCGTGGGAAGCACCTTTCACCTATAGAGAAAGAGTAAGGCTGAAGCCAGATCTTTGTATTATAGAGAGCAGGAGGGTTGGTTTTTGAATGTACAATTTGCTTTTACTCAGCTAGAATTGTATGTGTATTGAGGGATTGACTCTTGATGACAATGGACACAAAATACAGGCTTTGTGGGTCTCTGAATTTCAATTTGTGTTAGGTGAGAGAGGGCAGACTAAAAACTTGTCAACTCTTACTCCCATATCCTGAATTTATAGTCCTTTCTGTATGTTATAAAACATGTCCATAGCCGGGTGGTGGTGGCACACACCTTTAATCCCAGCACTCGGGAGGCAGAGGCAGGTGGATCTCTGCAAGTTCGAGGCCAGCCTGGTCTAAAAGAGCTAGTTCCAGGACAGGAACCAAAAGCTACGGAGAAACCCT
>NW_026068863.1:0-1308 GCF_014885135.2 Alexandromys fortis
TTGGGATCTGATGGTCACACCGCTAAAGTGACATCCAAACCCAGGCCATGTTTGTGCTTAAGAGCTTTGCTGTCACCAGGGTCATGCCTATCTGTTTGGCCTGTGCAGTCACATAAACCCATATTGACTTTCAAGCCAGAACTGCTGCTGGTGACCATTTCTGAGTCAATGGTTCTATCACATTTGGTGGTTGTCTTGTCAATGGCCTGTGGTGTCACCAAAGGCCACACAGACAATCAGGTTCTATATTACATCCTGTGGCTACGGTGGTGTCTGAGGGCCATAATGATATTGTGGCCATGATGTCATCTGGGCAAGGCTGCTACTGGAGGACATGCCTGGATTCATGTCCCTTTAATAAGCAAGGTCTGTGTTGATGCACATGACACTTGGTGCCATTCAAGGCAATGCAGATTTCAGAGGTCTGGCTAGTACCTTGGACCTTGTTGTGATTCAAGAAGTTGTTATGAGAGGGGCTGTACAAACCATAGCTGCCTTTACAAACACACGGGGCCAGGCCTGGGCTACTGCTTTGAGCCATTTCTAGATCTGTGACCCAACAAAATCCAGGGTGTGGACAAATTTCTATGACTATTTTTTTTACCATAGTGAGCCATATCAACCAAGGACAATTAAGCAGAGGGTTGTGCTGAGCCAGTCCTCTCCCTCAAGAATTCCTGTCTAGTTATCTCTGTCTCTCACTGAATACTGCAGCAGAACATCTGGCACTGCACCCCATGAGAGAATTGACTCCTGTGCCAAGAGATTCTGGTTAAAAGTGCTCACAGAAATATAGAACAGTGATGACTAGTGTTTCAAAAGCCAACCCTCTAGGTATATAATTCCCTCTTGGGATGCTCCACTTGGAAAAGCTGTAAGTTTAGTAACTCTAAAGACAGGTTGTTTCTTTCTGTATCCTTCTTCAGTAGCACTACTATACTTTCTTAATATGAACAACTATTGGGTTCTTTCTACAATTCTTTGGTGGTCTGTTTTACACTTACTAGGCACACATATAGCTGTGGATGGACATGAAGTTGGTTTCTGCTTAGATGTATAATTTTAATGAAAAGAAATATTACTAAGTCATTTTACATTACTCAGACTGACATAATATTCTCAGTCATAAAGCCAGGCTTTTGTAAGGACAGCTGATTTTAGATTCCAGACCAAATCAAAGCAGACTGGTTGCTCTTGGAGACAAATATCTGATTGTCCCTAGAGGCATACACATGGCATCATTTTTTTCCAGGTATTATGCTGATACAAAGGAAGGCCTGAGAAATTTTCAGTGATATTTTCTCACTT
>NW_026068863.1:5556-7472 GCF_014885135.2 Alexandromys fortis
CTGCACACTGATGTTTTCTCTTATGATTCTCAGAGTCCCACTATTTTATCCTATGTAGCAGGGCAAATATGATCTATGACTTCTATTCCTCATGGGTCTGCCATATTGTGTGCTCAAAACCAGTGACTTTTTTCTTTCCAGTGTTTAGTACCACTGCACACTGGGATTGCTTCATCATTCCTTCCCTGCATAATGCTCCTAAATAAATGCTATTCTTGAACTCTTAGGATCATTTGTATTTCCATGTAAGGGTCTAGCATTATTGATGAAACAGATAGAAATAAAACACATTTAACTTAAAATGATAAAAGATATGTTTTCCCTTTATATAAATCAGGTAATAAAAGTTATAAATTTGTAAAAGCGCAAGGTATATTTGTAAATGTTGGGTTTGTAAGAAATTATGTACTTACATTAATATGTAATTTAAACATATATTGTAACAAAATGTTGAAGGATAGTTTATAATAAAGAATAGTTATATGTCTGGTGAGATGGATCAGTGTTTATACACATTTTGAAATCCAAAACACCAGGGTTTGATTTTTATCTCTCACCTCATATATCTACCACCACTTATAATTCTGGCTCTAATGGGAGGCAAAGCCTTAGACCTCCTTGAGTACCGGCAATCATGTTCACACACCCTCACAAAAGAAGGACACAATTAGAAGAATACAAATTTGAAAACAAAGAATATTTTAATAATAAATCAACTTAAATGAAAAATCTCACACTAAAGCAAAAAAATCTGGATTTATTTTTAGTAGTATAGGAACTGAAAATAAATCTTGTTCAAATATGAAGAAATTCCAGCATACACCATTCATTTTGGATAATTTGAAATCTCATAAAAACCTTTCCTTATATGAATTTGATTTCTGTTATTTTATTATCCAGACTTAACAAGACTAAACGTCATTACAGGAATCTACCTACTTCCACATTTGATGCTTTTAATGATATTAAAAGAACAGCTATACATTGAGAGATGCAAACACAGTTTCTAGAATTCATGGGGGACAAATATGAGAGATGTTTTACATCTGACTTAAAGTTGTTTAAAATTATTTTATTGGGGGCTGGAGAGATGGCTCAGTGGTTAAGAGCACTGTCTGCTCTTCCAGAGGTCCTGAGTTCAATTCCCAGCAACCACATGGTGGCTCCAAACCATCTGTAAAGAGATCTGGCACCTTCCTCTGGCGTGTGGAGGCAGAAAGTTGTATACATAATAAATAAATCTTTAAAAAAAAGAATACATGCAGGTATAACACTTATACATAATAAATCTTTAAAAAAATAAAATTATTTTATTTATTTTGGATGTGGATACAAATATGTGCTAATGATGAGGACTAAGGATAGACAATTGCAAAAGGGTACAATGCAAAAACAGTGGGGCCATGACAGAGTATAAAAAAAATGAGTAAAATCGTGCTGTGAACACAGACTGGACTTTGCACCATCAATGTTTTTGTAGCACAAATACTATCTGTTAAAGGAAGTCAATAATTGCCAGTTTCAAGGTACTGCAGTTTATTCAGCATATTAGACAGGTAGAGGAAGCCAGAGCTAACTGGAAGATCTTTTTGGGCTTCTATGCACTTGACTCAAGGGACACGCTTGAAACCATGGAAATTTGGCAAAGCCTTATGTTATACTCTGTCTCTCTACAATATGTTCCCACCCTGATGGTCAGAGCATCATGATGGCTCCTTATACACTTTGTCAGGGATAAAGTCATGCTTAAAAGGCACTCAATGACTTGTACATGGAGAATATGTGATGTCAGAATTACATAATTTTCTGATAATTTAAGATTAAGCATTGAGGTCATGTTTTCTTCTGGTACTGGCATGTGGATTGTAGAAGCATGGGTGACTTCTGACAAGTCAAACAGTTGGTATACCAAAATC
>NW_026068863.1:9548-11067 GCF_014885135.2 Alexandromys fortis
ACATGAAAAAAAATCATATAAAATAATCTAACATTCAAAAACACAAACTCAATTATTGTGAATGACTGAGGCATATCAAAGAGGATTGTAATATTTGCAGACATGGATAGATGGCAGAATAATAGATGAGGATTTTTAAATAATTTTTATTGAGAGACAAAGATGTAGTGACAAAAGTTAGCATTCATAACTGAGATATTTTCTGCAAGCAAGTTTCTGCATAGCAGAAAGCTCCGTAGCAAATTGAAGAACATACAAAAGTTTGGAAAAATGTTCTTAATTAATATTTTATTAAAAGTAAAACTATATTCTTTTCCTTCTGACTGAACTACAAGTATACCTGGGTCACATTTGAACCAAATGTACCATCTTCAAGAAGAGAGATGATTACAAATATGCTAGGATGTTTTTAACTAATTATAATGGTGCCATCTTCTTCTTGGTTTTCCCTTAAACATTCAAACTGCTATAATCAAAAAGTATGACATAACCTCTTCCTAGAATAGGAAAATACTCAAAAATGTCCAGATATTTTCTTCTCATAAAATTTCAATGACTAATGTAGGGTACTTTGTGTCCGCATAGTTGTCAGCTTACACTGTTCATGGGAGACTGTGCCTCCTATGAAAAAATGGCACAAAAAGAACATATAATGTGTTGAGTACATTGTGTCCCTTCAGAACGTACATGTGGAGAGAATTTCGGAATGTGTAAAAAAATGTAGGTCAAACACCTGAGAAGAGTGCTTAATCTAATTATATCTTTATAAATTCCTGGGAGGAACCTGTATTCTGTGACTTTTACACCCCCTGGTGGCCCTGAGTGGCCTAACAGTGAGGTTTATGCCTGAGTTAACACTGAAGTCCCATCACTGTGTCTCTAGCACAGTAATAAGTGGCTGTGTCCTCAGATCTCACACTGCTCATTTGCAGGTACAGAGTGTTCTTGGCATTGTCTCTGGAGATGGTGAATCGATCCTTCACAGATGGTGCATATCTTATAGTACTGCTGTCTTTATTAATATCTCCAACCCACTCCAGCCCCTTCCCTGGAGCTTGGCGAACCCAGTTCATCCAGTAATCACTGAAAGTGAATCCAGAGGCTAAACAGGAGAGTCTCAGGGATCCTCCAGGCTTGACCAGGCCTCCTCCAGACTCCACAAGCTGCACCTCAGACTGGACACCTGCGAACACAGAGAATGTTGTTAGTAAATTCCCACAGAAACTCTATCTTTTGTATATCTTGTTCATGTTCACTAACACTCAGTACCCTTTCTTCATAAATTACCTTTTAAAAAGGCAACAAGGAAAAGGCAAATCATCACCAAATCCATTCTGTGGTTTTTTTTTTTTTTTTTTGTTTTCTGTGCTGATCACTGAATGGGAAGACCTGGGCATCCAGGACTGATTACTTTGTCTGAGCTCCAAGGCCAGTGCTTATTAGGTTTTCATGAGCAGAGTTAGGTCTTATTTGCATGCCATCCTGTTATATAAGCTCTGCTGTTGGAGCTAAGAGATAG
>NW_026068864.1:0-9070 GCF_014885135.2 Alexandromys fortis
TGAGCATCCAAACAGGCTAGGCTCCCACAAAGCCAGTACATGGAGTAGGATCAAAACCCAGTGCCATTGTCCTTGGCTTCTCATCAGCCCTCATTGTCCACCATATTCAGAGAGTCCGGTTTTATCCCATGCTTTTTCAGTCCCAGTCCAGCTGGCCTTGTTGAGCTCCCAATAGATCAGCCCCACTGTCTCAGTGGGTGGGTGCCCCCCTTGCGGTCTTGACTTCCTTGCTCATGTTCTCCCTCCTTATGTTCCTCATTTGGACCTTGGGAGCTCAGTCCGGTGCTCCAATGTGGGTCTCTGTCTTTATCTCCATCCATCACCAGATGAAGGTTCAACCACTCTGATGGGTCCCCCGGAACAGTTGGGAGTGATTTTAATGCTGCATCAGCTCCTACTGTGATCCAGTGTCAGTCAGACCCTGGTAGATTGTGAGTACTTTAGGGCCAGTTCTCATCAGGGTCTTTCACGATTTTGGCATTCTCTTTTGCATGTAATGAGATATTCCTCTCTGGGAGGGATTGAAGAAAACATTTAAATTATCACTTAAAAATTTTTAGCTGGACATGGTGGTGCAAGACTTTAATTCTAGTACTTTGTTAGGCAGAGGCCAGTGAATCTCTGAGTTCATGGCCAGCCAGGGCTACTTAATGAGTGAGACCCTGTCTCAAAAAAGGTTAAAAATAAGGTTGTGTGTGTTTGTCTGTGACTACAGATGCCTGAGGAGGCCAGAGGCTTCAGATTCACTGGGGGGGGGTGTGGAATTTCGGGCAATTGTGAGGCACCACATGTGGACACTGGCAACTGAACCCAGGTCCTCTGCAAGAGCAGCAGGTGCAGTTAACTGCTGAACTATCCCTCCATCCTGATGAAATTTTTAATGAAACCCCCAGAAATGCCACAAGGAACCTGAGCACAGTGAGAACCTGAGCACAGTGAGAACCTGAGCACAGTGAGAGTTACTTCAGCAGTCAGGTGATGGGAGATGGGCGCACTTTCCTATTTTGTGAACTTAGAGCAGAGTCTTTACCCTCTCTCTTCAGAAGACACTGAGGGCAGAACAGCAACTGGAGCTGCTCAAGGGAGGCCCTGTGCCTCTGACATGGGCTCTGTGGGTTGTGCTTTCAACCGTAGTCAGACGCAGTACCTTGGTATGGGAGGCTGGGTCTTTATAACAGAATTGAGTTCTTTCCTGTTGGTGGCAATTATAGCAATTATGTGCTGTGCACTTTGAGTGTAGCAAAGACTTCCCTGAGGTCTGGTGTGGAAAAAGAGCAGGAAGACGGGGTCAGGCGTGACCTTCCCTTTTATTTGGACTGCTGTTTGCTCAGTCATACCTTTCCCAACCATGGGTACCCCCCAAAGTCTGTGTTTAGTTATCTCTGCTTAACTGGTTATGCTTTGAGAAGAGAGGCCCACAGAACGGCTTCTCTGCTGGTTTCCAAGATTCTAATTCTCACTGTTGGTTTTCAGTTCTGGATGTGGTGTGGGACAATTGTCTATATTCTGTCAATTATGTTTTAAATAAATGCTGAATGGCCAGTAGTCAGGCAGGAAATATAGGCAGGACAACCAGAGAGGAAGTAGAGGCATGTCAAGGAGAACAGGAGAATTCTGGGAAGGAGGAAGCCCATTCCTCTACATTCCTGTCCAGATACAGAAGAAGGAAGATGTTACCTGCCCCACTGAAAACGTTACTGAGCCATGTGGGTAACGTACCCTAGAATATACGTTATAAGAGTTAATAGGTTTTTTTTTGTTTTTCCATATAAAGTTGATTATAGTCCTCTCAAGATCTGTGAAGAATTTTGATGGGATTTTAATGGGGATTGCATTGAATCTATAAATTGCCCTTGGTAGAATTGCCATTTTTATTATGTTGATCCTCCCAATCCAAGAGCAAGGGAGATCCTTCCATTTTCTGGTATCCTCTTCAATTTCAAATCAGTGTGGCAGTTTCTCAGAAAATTGGGAATCAATCTACCCCAGGATCTAGCAATACCACTCTTGGGAATATACCCAAGAGATGCCCAATCATACTACAAAAACATTTGTTCAACTATGTTCATAGCAGCATTATTTGTAATAGCCGGAACCTGGAAACAACCTAGATGCCTCTCAATGGAAGTATGGATAAAGAAAGTGTGGAATATATACACATTAGTGTACTACTCAGCTGTAAAAAAAATGACATTTTGAATTTTACATGCAAATGGAAGGAAATAAAAACTACTATCCTGAATGAGATAACCCATACCCAAAAAGATGAATATGGTATGTACTCACTCATTAGTGGACTCTAGCCTTAAACAGAGGACATTAAGCCTATAGTTTGCAAGCCTAGAGAGGCCAAATTACAAGGTGAACCCAAAGAAACACATATATAGATCCTCCTGGAAATTGGGAGCAAACAAGATTGCCGGGCAAAAGTTGGGAGCATGGGGGTGGGGGTTGGGGTTGTGGTAGGATTGGGAGAGGGGGAGAGAGAAGGGAGAAAGGAAAGACTGGAGAGAGCTCGGGGGAGTGGGAAGGTGGAGATGAAGGAAGGGCAGATATAGGAGCAGGGAAGAAGATATCTACATTAAGGGAGCCATTTTAGGGTTAGCAAGAGACTTGGCTCTAGTGGGGATCCCGGGTGTCCACAGGTATATCCTCAGTTATGTCCTTGGGCAGCAGAGCAGAGTTGCCTGTACTGTTCTTGCCCCACTATCACACTGATGACTATCTTGAATATCACCATAGAATCTCCGTCCAGTGACAGATGGAGATAGAGACAGAGACCCTCATCAGAGCAACAGAATGAGCTACCAAGGTCCTGTTGAAGAACAGAAGGAGAAAGAAGATGAGCAAGTAAATCAGGACTGCGAGGTGTTGGTCCACCCACTGAGACAGTGTGCCTGTTCTAATGGGAGCTCACCAAATCCAGCTGGACCAGGACAGAACGAGCATGTGATCAAACTTGACTCTCTGAATGTGGCTGACAATGGGGGCTGACTTAGAAGCCATTGATAAAGACACTGGGACTTGTTTCTACTGCATGTACTGGCTTTTTGGGATCCTAGTCTATTTGGATGCCAAGCTTCCTAGGCCTGGATGTAGGGGGGAGAGCCTTGGACTTCCTACATGGCAGGGTTCCCTGCCTTCTTTTAAGGAGGGAGGGGAGGGAGGAGGGTGAGTGGGAGAGTGGGAGGAGAATGGGAGGAGGGGAGGAAGTGTGTATTTTTGAATGAAAAAAAAACCTAGAAATAACTTTAAAAAAATGTTGTTTCTTAATTTTTTGAGAAATTGCCACACTGACATCCAAAGGGGCTGTAACAGCTTGCATTCCCACCAGCAATTCAGAAGTGTTCCCTTTACCCCACAACCTCTCCAGCATAAGTTGTCATCAGTGTTTTTGATCTTGGCCAGTATACAGGTGTAAGATGGAATCTTAGAGTTGTTTTGATTTGCAATTCTCTGATGACTAAGGATATTGAGATTTTCCTTAAGTGTCTTTCAGCCATTTTAGATTCCTCTGTTGAAAGTTTTTTTAAGTCTGTATCCCATTTTTTTAAATTGAATTATTTGTTCTTTTGATGACCAATTTCTTGAGTTCTTTGTACATTTTAGAAATCAGACCTCTGATGTGGGTTTGGTGAAGATCTTTTCCCATTCTCTAGGCTGTCGTTTTGCCTTGTTGACTGTGTCCTTTGCTTTACAGAAGCTTCTCAGTTTCAGGAGGTCCCATTTATTAACTGTTGCTCTTAGAGCCTGTGCTACTGGGATTATATTTAGGAAGTGTTCCCTGTGCCAATGCATTCAAGTGTACTTCACATTTTCTCTTCTATGATGTTCAGTGTGGCTGACTTTATGTTGAGGTCTTTGATCATTTTGAACTTGAGTTTTGTGCATGGTGATAGATATGGATCTATTTTCTTTCTTCTACATGTTAATATCCAGTTACGCCAGCACCATTTGTTGAATATGCTTTCTTTTTTCTGTTATATATATTTTGCTTTTTTGTCAAAAATCAGGTGTTCCTAGGTTTGTGGTTTGATATCTGGGTCTTCAAACCTGCCATTCCAGGCCCTTTTGTCCCCTCTTTCTTTGTTAATAGTTCTTCTTCCAATGGCGCCTTTCCTTGTGATAAGCACATTGATTCAATCTGAGGAGGGGGTGCTCATAGCCTTTATCATGTCCTTGCCCATTGGCTATGTGGGACAGCCTACATTCCCTCTGTCTGTCAGGGCTCCATCCCTTATCTGCCAGTAAGACTTCAGCCAGCCCCACGTTTGCTTATCTTCAGGTTCTTCTCTGTTGTTATAAACCTTAGTGGTTATAGCAATTAATTCCGTCAGATTTTTACCTTTAAATCCTTCAGGCTGCTGAAGCTTCTTCTTGATACTTGGGCTGCTTGGTTGATGAAAGCCAGGTTGACTGCCATCTGACTCTCAGGAGCCTCTGGATTCAATGGAGGGTAGGTGGGATAAGCTTCCATCAAGCACTCAAGAGATGCTCCTGGTGACTCATCCTTTCCCTGCACTTGCTGACTACCTTAGACAAATGTGTGGGCTGCTTAGCAGCTGCTTGGAGACCACCTGTGAGAATCTGACAATAGACCTTTAGCACTGTCTGGGTCCAACTCCAACATAATGTCTCTCTGGATCATTGTGAAGGCGTGGGAATAATTGAGACACAGTTCATATAGTAATATTGGAAGGGAGTTTCAGGGTACATTATGATCCTGAAGATCACCCATGTTTATTCTCAAAATAGTTTTTATATCCAAAGGGAAACTGAGGGGGAAATTTGTTAGCATTTTGTTTTTGGGGTAGCAGGACTAAAGTCTACAACTATGGTTCCTCTGTCACTAGCTTGGATTAACACATTTCCCAGGCGGTCTCCATAATTACAAAGAAGGGAGCAGAACAGCACTAGCACATCCTGACCCTGGAGACAGCCTGTCTGTAGGTGCTAGGTGACCACTCAGGTGTGAACTGCGGCGTGAGAGCCTGGCCACCATACAATGTACAAATATGTGGCCTGTAGAATACTACACTTGGCAGTACTGTAATCCCATCTGTCCTGGTGGGGGGTCCCACAGTGCAGAGAGAGAGAGAGAGAGAGAGAGAGAGAGAGAGAGAGAGAGAACAGTGGCTTCCCTGAATGAGTATGCATGGGATGCAGAGTGGTCTTGGCTCAGGGAGAAAATGCAGGAGGGAGATGCTGAGGAGGAAGTGCTCCACAGGGGAGCAGAAGGCTCAGGTGAGGCAGAGGTGCTCTGCAGAGAATCAGGAGGCTTAGGGGAAAGTGAGGCAGAATTAGAGTCCATAACTGTGCTGTCTCTTAGAAGCAGGTTCCTAGTCCTTCTGTAAAGCAGAGGGCTATGGGGAGGAGTAAGGGGCGGGGGATGAAAGTCCCATTCAGAATTGGATGGCACAGGCAAGGCTGCAGGAGTATTAGATCTGTTGGCTTTCTCTTTTGATTTCTTCGGTGGGACAGGAGGAAATGGCAGTTTCATTCTCTGAGGAAGGAAGGAGGGGTTTTAGCCATGAAGGGGAGTGGATCAGGAAGGTAACACCAGGCCACAATATAGGGCACTTTGTCCTGGTGACCTGGATGGCTGAACTTTAAGGATTAGTTTAAGATTCACTAAATGAATGAATGAAAGAATGATCCTCCAGCAACCTGAGCTAGAGAAGGCCTGAGGCAACGAACTACATAGGAGCAAGACTGAGCCAGCAACCTAGGCCAGAGCAGGTCTGAGGCAGCGACCTCCACAGTAGTGAAGCAAACACTGGGAGCACTGAGTGACCTCCAGGGACACAGAGTGACCAACAGCATAACAAGAACCATGCACTGACTGTAACACAGGGAACAACCATCTGAGCCTTAGATTCACTAGCACCTAGAAGATTAATCATCAGAATGGCAGACAAACACAACCACACCAATTAGAGGAAAAGATGAATAGACAAGGTACACATGCAATACCACAAAGAGCAACACAACACCAGTAAAACCTAGAGACCCTACAACAGCAAGACTTGAACCAAATATAGATGAAGCAGAAGAAAATGAAGTAAATACTTCAGGAGAATGTTTGAAACTCTTAAAGAGGAAATGAGAAATTCCCTCAAAGAAATGGAGGAAAAGACAAACAAAAATGAGAAGACATCAGCAATCCCTTAAACAAAATCAAGAAAAAGCAATCAACCATGTAAAAGAAAGTATTCAGGACTTGAAAACTGAAATAGAGACATAAAGAAAACACAAGCTAAAGGAATTATAGAAACAGAAATCATTAGAAAATGATCAGAAACCATAAACACAAACATAAACTGCAGAATAATGAGATGGAAGAGAGACTCTCAAGCGCTGAAGATATAATAAAGAAAATAGACTCATCAGTTAAAGAAAACATTAAATCTAACAAAACCTCAACCCAAAATATTCAGGAAATATGGGACACCATTAAAAGACCAAACCTAAGAATAATAGGTATAGTAGAAGGAGAATTTCAACTCAAAAGCACAGAAATTATATTTAACAACATCATAGAAGAAAACTTTCCCAGCCTAAATAAAGATATGCCTATGAAGATACAAGAAGCTTACAAGACACCAAACAGACTGAATAAAAAAAAGTTCTCATGCCACATAATAATCAAAACACTAAACACAGAATAAAGAAAGAATATTAAGAGCTGCAAAGGAAAAAGACCAAGTAACAAGTCAGTATTATACCTGACTTCTCATTGGAGACAGTGAACGTCAGAAGCTTGTGGTCAAGCATTATGCAGACATTAAGAGACCACGGATGCCAGCCCAGACTATTATACCCAGCAAACCTTTCAATAACCATAGAAGACAAAACAAGATTTTCCATGATAGAACCAGATTTAACTAATACCTAGCCACTAACCCAGCCCTACACAAAATACTGGAAGGAAAACTCCAACCCAAGAAAGTTGGCTACATCCCCCCCCCCCAAAAAAAAACCCCACAGACAATTGATGTTCTCATAGCAACAAATCCAAAAGATGGGGAAAACACACAAATTAACATCACTTACAATGAAAACCAAATTAACAGGAGATAGCAATCACTGGTCATTAATATCCCTTAATGTAAATGGACTCAACTCACCTATAAAAAGGAATAGGCTAACAGATTGGATACCAAAACAGAATCCATCCTTCTTCTGATTATAAGAAACACACCTCAACCTCAAAGACAGACATCACCTCAGAGTAAAGGGTTGGGAAAAATTTCCAGTCAAATGGACTTGAGAAACAAGCTGCTGTAGCTATCTACTATCTAACAAAATAGACTTCAAACAAAAATCAATCAAAAGGTGGAAAGAAGGACATTTCATATTAGTCACAGGAAAAATTCATTAGAAGGAAATCTCATACTGAACATCTATGCCCCAAATAGAAGGGCACCCTCATATGTAAAAGAAACACTTCTAGGCCGGGCGGTGGTGGCACACGCCTTTAATCCCAGCACTCGGGAGGCAGAGGCAGGTGGATCTCTGTGAGTTCTAGGCCAGCCTGGTCTACAAGAGCTAGTTCCAGGACAGGAGCCAAAAGCTACAGAGAAACCCTGCCTTGAAAAACAAAAACAAACAAAAAACAAAAAACAAAAAACAAAAAAAAACCCCAAAACACTTCTAAAGCTTAAATCATATGTTAAACTCCACACACTAATAGTGGGAGACTTAAACACTCCCCCACTCACCACTGGACAGGTCAGTCAAACAAAAGAATTAACAGGGAAATAAGGGAACTAACAGATGTTTTGATTCAAATAGACTTAACAGACATCTATAGAATATTCAATCCAAACACAAAAGGATATACCATCTTCTTAGCACCTTATGGAACCTTCTAGAAAATTGACCATATACTTGGTAACAAGACAAACCTCAACAGATACAAAAAAAAAAATTACTTGGAATAACCCCATATATCTTATTAGAACACCATGGAATAAAACTAGAATTCAACAGGAATTCTAATTCCAGAGAGCCCACAAACACATGGTGATTTGGGAGTCCCCTCTGTGTGCTATCATTACTATTAATAAATAAATAAACTGCCTTGGCCTGTTGGTAGGGCAGGACTTAGGTAGGCAGGGAAGACAGAACTGATTGCTAGGAAAAAGAAGGGCAGAGCCAGAGATACGCTATGAAGCTGCCGCCAGACCTGCTGGAACTTTATCTGGTAAGCCACTGCATGTGGCAATACAAAGATTAATAGAAATGGATAAAATTAAGATGAAGAGTTAACCAATAAGAAGTTACAGCTAATGGGCAAGCAGTGATTTAATTAATACAATTTCTGTGTGGTTATTTCGGTTCTGGGCAGCCAGGACGAACAAGCAGCTCCTCATTGCAACAACATGAAAATTAAACAATGCTCACCTGAATCATAAATGGGTCAGGAAAGAAATAAGGGAAGAAATTAAATGAAATTAAATGAAATTTAAATCCTAAAATTCAATGAAAATGACCACACAACATACCCAAATTTATGGGATACAATGAATGCAGTGTTAAGAAAGTTCATTGCACTAAATGTCTATATAAACAAACTGGAAAAATCCCACACTAGTGAATTAACAGAACATTTGAAAACTTTAGAACAAAAAGAAGCAAACTCACCCAAGAGAACTAGACAGCTGGAAATAATCAAATTGAGAGCTGAAATCAACAACATAGAAACAATAAAACAATACAAAGAATCCCTGAGACACATAGTTGCTTCTTCGAGAAAATCAACAAAATAGACAAACCTTTATCCAAACTAACCAAAAGGCAGAAAGAGAATATCCAAATCAACAAAATCAGAAATGAAAAAGGGGACATAACAACAGATGTGGAGGAAATGCAGAGAATCATCAGATCATATTTTAAAAACCTGTACTCCACAAAATTGGAAAACTTAAAGGAAATGGACAACTTTCTTGATAAATATGACTTACCAAAATTAAATCAAGATCAGATAAGCAAATTAAATAGACCTATAATTGCTGAAGGAATAGAAAGAGTCATAAAAAAAATCTCTCAACTAAAAAAAAAAAAAAAA
>NW_026068864.1:10321-10886 GCF_014885135.2 Alexandromys fortis
TTTTTTTTTTTTAAAAAAAGGTAGTTTTAAAACTACCCAGCACTCAGTAGGCAGAGGTAGCTGCATCTCTGTGAATTTGATGCCAACATGGACTACATGAGCATGTTCCAGGACAGTTAGGGCTGTTAAAAAGAAAAACTCTTTCTTGAAAAAAAAAAAAGACAGGCAAAAATGCTTCCACATCATTATAATGCATTGTCAAAGTTCAGAACCCCTTCTTTAAACTCAAACTTGCATTATAATACTGAAAAAAAAAACCAGGTAAATTTTGTTTTCTAAAATGCTGTTTATCCACATTTCCAGCTATCCCTGTATTCTATAGATTGAGTTCAGGTTTTTGAGGGTACCATTCATAGATCCTCTAGCCTGGCCCTCTGCTCCTTGATCTGCAGTCAGTCCTGACCCACATTTTATTTCCTGAAGGGCTCCTGTCTTCCTGTTCAGTCTCCTGAATTTTTCTCTGTGAGTTCAAAGCCAGCCAGCTCTATATATTAAATTCCAGGCTAGCCAAGGCTATATAATGAGATTTTGTTTCAAATGAAGGAAGGAAGGAAGGAAGGAGGGA
>NW_026068865.1:0-1080 GCF_014885135.2 Alexandromys fortis
AAAAGAACACCTGGGTCTCGTTTGAACCTGAGTGCGCCATCCTCAAGGAGAAGAGATGATTGCAAATATGCTAGGATGTTTTTATCTAATTATCATGGTGCCACCTTTCTCTTGGTTTCCCTTAAACATTCATGCTGCTATAATCATAAAGTATAACGTGACATCTGCCTAAAATATGAAAATACTCAGAAATATCCATGTACTTTCTTCTCATGAAATTCCAGTGACTAATGTAGGATACTTTGTGTCCCCATATTTGTCAGTATACACTTTATTCATTGGAGATCATGCCTCCTATGATAAAATAGCACAATAAAAAAACATATAATATGTTGAGGACATTGGATCCCTTCACAACATACATGTGGAGAAAATTCCAGAGAAAGTGTAAAGGAAATGCAGGTCCTGAAACTGAAAAGCTTCTGTAAAGCAAAGGACACTGTCACTAAGACAAAAAGTCAACCCACTGACTGGGAGAAGATCTTCACCAACCCCGCAAATGACAAAGGTCTGATCTCCAAAATATATAAAGAACTCAAGAAACTAGACTGTAAAAAACTAATCAACCCAATTATAAAATGGGGCACTGAACTGAACAGAGAATTCTCAACAGATGAAATTCAAATGGCCAAAAGACACCTAAGGTCATGCTCAACCTCATTAGCGATCAGGGAAATGCAAATCAAGATAACTTTAAGATACCATCTTATATCTGTTAAAATGGCTAAAATCAAAAACACCAATGATAGCCTTTGCTGGAGAGGTTGTGGAGTAAGGGGTACACTCATCCATTGTTGGTGGGAATGCCAACTTGTGCAACCACTTTGGAAAGCAGTGTGGCGGTTTCTCAGGAAATTTGGGATCATCCTACCCCTGGACCCAGCAATACCACTCTTGGCAATATACCCAAGAGATGCCCTATCATACAACAAAAGTAAATGCTCAACTCTTTTTACAGCAGCATTGTTTGTAATAGCCAGAACCTGGAAACAATCTAGATGCCCTTCAATGGAAGAATGTATTAAGAAAGTATGGAATATATACATATTAGAGAACTACTCAGCAGTAAAAAACAAGGAC
>NW_026068865.1:6577-8679 GCF_014885135.2 Alexandromys fortis
ACACACACAGCCACACACACACACACATAAACACACGGCAGGGAGAAAAGGAAGCATACATATTTACAAAGTAAAGAAAAATGCAAAGAACTTGAATGAGTACAGGAGTCTACAAAAGACTCTTAGTATTGTAAAAAGGAAAGAGGAAAATAAAGTATATTTTGATCTCAAAAATGTTTTCATATATTTCACAATAGAAACCAAGCTCTTTGTTCATTACTTTCTTTACTTTTTCATGTAGAAATCAAAATAATAGAAACTGAGTGATATGTGGTGCAGCAGTAGAACAACTGCCTCATATGCACAAAACCCTGGATTCATTTCCACACAGCATTGTTGAAATAGGAGCAGCGGGGCTGCGTCCCCAGCACCCCGGCCACCTGCTTGCTCATGCCCGAAATAACAACACACAAATTGTATTCTTTTAAACACTGCTTGCCCATTATATCTAGCCTCTTCTCGGCTAACTCTCGCACCTGGACTAGCTCATTTCTAATAATGTGTGTAAGCACCCCAAGGTGCACTTACCGGGAAGATTCTAACCTATGTCCATCCTGGGACAGAGGAGCTTCATTGCGTGCATCTGCCTGGGAGAGCGGAGCATGCCTCTCTCTCTGAGGCATCTGGCTCTGAGAGGAGCTGCATTACTTCTGACCTCACTTCCTCTTCCTCCCAGCATTCTCTTCTGTTTACTCCACCCACCTATGTTCTAACCAATAAAATGGGCCAAGCCAGTTTCTTTATTAGCCAATGACCTTCCTCCATCACAGCATAACAAACCCCTGTCATAATGCTTTATCACAACTGGAACTCTTGGTGTGATATGTTATGAGCTGCTGACCTGGTCTGTCACCAGTATACCCTGTCCCTTTAAGAGACAAGCCCTGGCCACTCCTAACCTCCCCACTTCCACCAAGGGAAGTGGATATACCGCCTCCTCCAGCATAAACTCTCTCTTTTCTCTTTCTCCAAGAGGTCTCTCTATTTCTCTCTCTCAGTCTTTTTCTCTCTCTCTCATCCTCCCTCTAATTGTGCCTCTCTCTCATCTTCCCCATTGCCCATCCACCCTTTCCTTTCCATTCCATAATACACTAAAATAAACTCTATATCCAAACTCTTTCTCTGTGATGTTGTCTGTCACCCACTTGCTGGGTTCTCCACCTGCCAAGGTGATCCAACACACCAAAGCCTCAGGGGACTTGCTGGGGCCTAGGTCATCTGCAACCTAGGGAAAACCCTTTGTGGAAATGGCTTCCCCTAGAGGGACTACTGACCCTTGTAGGATCAGTTCCACACCCATATATCATTAAAAAAAGAATAACATGATGCAGAAGGGCCAGAGCTCAAGATGTTCTTTGATGTGAGAGTGTCATATATCAATCTGTTGATTTCATTGGTTAAGCAATAAAGAAACTCCTTGGCCCTGATAGGTTAAAACATAAGTAGGAGGAGTAAACAGAATAGGATGCTGGGAGGAATAGGAAGGGAGCTCAGACTCGACAGCTTTACTCTCTGGACCAGAGACGCCAGGCTCTACTCTCCCAGGCAGCACAGACCCAGGATGGATGTAGGCTAGAATCTTCCCGGTAAGCACACTTTGGGGTGCTTCCACACATTATTAGAAATGGGCTAGTCCAGGTGTGAGAATTAGCCTAGAAGAGGCTAGATAGAAATGGGTCAAGCAGTGCTTAAATGAATACAGTTTGTGTGTTGTTATTTCGGGGCATAAGCTAGCAGGCGGCCAGGGTGCTGGGGACAAAGTCCCGCCACTGCACCTATTACTACAAATGGCACCCACGTGGACAACTACTTCCACATAAAGCCTGAGACAGCTTGGGAAGTAATTCTAGAACAAAATGACAGCTTTGTGCATGGTTTCTAGGTAGCAGCACTCTCTCAGGTCTACTCTGCTTGCTAGAGGCAAGCAAGCACTCTCATCTAAGAGAGGCTTCCTGACTCAGCTTTAGCTGCAAAACCCTGCAGCTCATTAAGAGGTTCTGCCACGAAACACTTAAACAGTGTTGACAAAATCCGAACACAGGCTTTTTAGTTTTCAGCCATAGCAGGAAAAAAGCTGTGCCGTTTAAAAATGCCGGCTTTCT
>NW_026068866.1:0-1334 GCF_014885135.2 Alexandromys fortis
TCTCTCTCTCTCTCTCTCTCTCTCTCTCTCTCTCTCTCTCTCTCTCTCTCTCTTAATGTTCATACTTAAATTCCATATTTAAGTCAAACTTGGTTTCATCAAAGAAATAATATTTGACCTATTTTAGAAAACCAAGAATATGGGGCTATTTTTGTTTTTTGTTTTTTAGGAAAGGGTTTCTCTGTGTAGCCCTGGCTGTCTTGGAACTTGCTCTGTAGAGCAGACTGGCCTAGAACTCAGAGATTCACCTGCTTCTGCCTCCTGAGCGCTGGTATGAAAGGTGTGTGCCAGCACCGTCTGACAGATATGGAGCTTATAAAAAGTAGTTATCCTTGCCCACCTTTGTTAGCTGAAAGCTGAAGGCATCACTCATGACTTTTGAAAATAAACCTTTTGGCTTGTTTTACCCCCCCTGCTCTTTCTTTATTTTCATATTTCAAAATGGTAGGCTTCTCCTGCTGTTTCTTGAATCTTCAGATCTTCGGTGTCTGACTGTAGAGAATGGACTCTTGGCTCTTTTCTGACCCAACCCCAGCCTCACCTCTGTTCAGCTAAATTTCTCCAACTCTTCATCCTCCCAGGAAAGCTGTATTGCAGTTTTCTCATCACAGTCATAGAGGTGTGGTCTGTGTGATCCTGACCACACTGTACATGGAACAGCACATGCTCTTCAGTGCACGGTTGTCACCGGTGCCCTGTGACTCACATTTGGTCATCTACTGTCTTAGTCATCATTCTACTGCAGTGCAGAGACACCATGACCATAGTCACTTTCATAAAAGAAAGCAGTCAACTGGTGCTTGCTTACAGTTTCAGACATGGCGGGGACTATAGCGCACCCAGATCCAGGCAGACATGGTGCTAAGAAGTACTTGCAAGTTCTACATCTGAATCCACAGGCAGCAGGAAGAGAGAGACTAGAGAAACAAAAGAAGAGAACGAGCCACACTGCGGGCTGCCACTAAAAAACAGCAAGCTGACAAGCCTCCAGCTAGCCCATCTAAAGGATTCAAAAACTAATCAAAGCCAGATGTGTAGATGGTTGATGGGGATGAGAAAGGATGCCCAGCCACCAATCACGAGGAAGGTGCAAACTGAAGGCAGAGGGAAGTCCCCCTCACCTTTGTCAGGATGCCCATTATCCAGAGAAGGGAAAAGAACAAGCGTTGGTTAAGATTTGTGGACCCTAGACCCTTGGAACGTGATTCACAGGGAGGTAAAAATCATGCAACTGCTGTGTAAGCTAACGGCAAGAAGTTTTCTCAAATTCTTAATTTTCTTAAGAGCTGAATTGCCTATGGTCCATCAGAACATGGTGGCGGGGGGGGGGGGGG
>NW_026068866.1:9485-12729 GCF_014885135.2 Alexandromys fortis
CTCTCTCTCTCTCTCCCTCCCCCTTCCTCTTTTTTTCTTTTAACCCTCTCATTCTCCCTCTCTTTCAATTTCTCTCCCTGAGATTTGAGGCTTGATTTCAGAGCATCAGTTACCAAATTTAAAAGTTTAACCCCCTAGTCTGTAGCTCACTGGAGAGCACAAAGGCATCTTTGTTGGACCAGTGTTCAAAGTATTAGATCTGCAACTGAAGGTCAGGATTCCCCGCCCCCTTTGGTTTTTCAAGACAGGGCTTCTCTGTGTAGCCCTAGCTATCCTGGAACTCACTCTGTAGACCAGGCTGACCTTGAACTGATAGAGATCCACCTGCCTCTGCTTACTGAGTGCTGAGATTAAAGACCTGCACCCCCACCACCCAGCTAGGTCAGGATTCTTGACCTTTATTTAACCTCCATGGTCTGCAACTTCTTCACCTGTTAAATGCTGAATAGTACAGACACCAGCTGCTACCAGAGTCTTTAGGGCAAAGGCCTGGGCTGCAGTCCCAGCAGGCAAGGTGAGGCAACCTATTCCAATAAGCCAATGAAAGAAATAGTAAAAAGCAGAGAGAGATTGTTTTTAATGGGGCCAATAGAAAAAAGGGTCCAGTGACCTTCATGTGCACCTTTGGAGTCTAGATATAAGTCTAGATTTAGAAAAAAAAAATGGAGCAGAAGGTTAGGGGCATATGCATGACTAAACAATTCTCACCACTGACTCATCATTATTCCAGCCCCAATCTGTCCTTCAATCCAGTCAAATAAACTGATAATCACTGTCTTTGCCCATGGGAACCAGCCTCATTCCTACATGTGATGACTTCGATTCCAGGGTGCAGCCTCTCCTTCATGAGGATAGTCACTCTGCAGGGTAGCCTGCGAAGGTTCTTCCAAGTTTTGATCCCCTGGAATTGAAAACGATCTCAGGTTTAGGATATTGACTTGCCTCCAAGCCTTCAGCCTTGAAGGGGAATGAGCTAGGTTAGATAAACACTTCCAGAGGGATTGGCAAGATAATCTGTAGGGTAAGCAGGTGCCAGTCAGGAGAAGCCTTAGTGCATGCCGGTCTTCCTCCTAGCTTTTAGTTGCCCCGTGGGTAACTCCAAAGGAGGAATCAGTGGAGGTGAAAGGTCAGCTCTAGGTCTGATTATACTAGATGCTGAGTTAGTGGCAGAAATGGCCATTTTATCCCTAATTGCCTTGGAGACATGTATTGGTTTCTTTACTGGTTGCTGTGGCAAAAACAACATAAGACTCATAGTTTGATGGGACAACCCATGCAGCCAAAGCATGGCAGCGAGGACAGCTTTAGCTGTAGCGGCAAGCATGTGAGGTACTGGTCACACTGTGACTGCAGCAGGAAGCAGAGGTGTGTGTGTGTTGGGGGGATTACTGGTCCTTAACTGGCTTTCTTCTTTTCCCCTTTTTACTCATCCTAAGACCCCATCCCGTGCTGTTGGCACTACTTAGATTTACTGTAGGTCTTTACTCTTAAACCTATTCATAGACTCACCAAGATGTGTTTCTCCTAGGTAATTCCAAATCCCATCAAGTTACCAACCAACGTTGGCCATGGCAAAGTAGTTTGCACTATTACTATGAAATCAATGACGTACATTTATGACTTGTTCTCACATTACTTCCTTGACAACTTACCCTACTAGACTGCATCTCCTGAGGCTGAGGGATGTTAATTTTCATCAGCCTCATTTAAACTTGATGCCAGATAGGTGTTCAGTAAATACTTGTTGAAGAATACAAGAAAACTGGGGGGGGGGGAATTGTCAGGAATACGGCACAAAAAAAAATCACCTTCGAGATTCCGAAGGTGTGATTAACATCACAGTTACATCTCTCAGGTAATTTGCTCATTCATGGTGGGGTAATGTTCTTGACTGGTGTTTAAATCTTTCCCACTGTTGTGCAGCTATAGAATAACTTTCTCTACATCTTCTATCTTTCTTCAGTTTAATGAGATAGTTCTATTATGAACATTATATTAAAAAGTGCATAAAGCTCTAACTTCAAGAATTGAACATGAACGGTCACACCCTCTATGGAGTTGACATACCTGCCTCTTAGCTGTTTAGTAATGAAGTGTATTTAATAATTAGGAAGTCATAAAACCAATGACCAGAAACCACAGAGTCACATGGGAACATCTTTCCAGGGCAGAGAAGAAACACATTGTTGGCCGATCTCAATCACAGTGCCAACGTCTGAGGATCAACCTCCCGGGTCATTTCTGGGCTTGTCCTGGAGCTGTAGTTTGAGGATTTTCTATTCTTAATGCTAAGTACCAAGGGTCCCCTTTACTTAACTCTCAGAGTTAAACTCTTTGACAAACCTGTGACACACGGTCCAGCTAACTCAAGAATGACAAAGATCAAACATAGTTTCCAGGGGAATTTGGTTACTACTGATTTTGTGGTTTGTGTGTGTGTGGGGGGGGGTTGAGAGGAAATAGATGAGGTTGAGGATAACCACACTGCCCAGTTCTATTTGGCACTGGGGATTGAACTTTGGGTTTCATGCCTACTGGGTAAGCATTCTACTGACTAAGCCCTGACTTCTTCTTCATATCACAAAGCAAAACTACAGATACAGACTTGCATCCGTGGTGCTTAGGAGGCAAAGGGAATACTTATTTCTAGCTTGAGTTAGAGAAATCATCTACCATTGCCCTCCTTGGCCTGACTAAAGTCATATGCCTCTCCTATAGATCCTATCTTGCTATTTATTTATATATATTTTTTCTATGTACACTGCGATTATTATTTTTTGTGTGTGGTGCTGGGGGTGAGGTGCAAGGCCTCCTAAATAAAGCATTTGCTCTACCACCAAGCTACATCCTTAGCCCCTAATGTAATGTCTTTTTTCTTTCATTTTTTAAGTAACACCGTTAAGCTATAATTCACATGTGGGTACAATCTGCCTTTTAAACAGATTCTGTTTAGTGATTTGGGGTATATTTGGGTACAGTTCAGTGGGTTTGGGTATATTTGCATGATGGTGGTCAAGTTGCCACCACTATCCAAATTCAGAATCCACTCATTATCTGGAGAGGAGTTTCCTGGGAAGAACCCTTCTCTAGTCTACAGTCTCCCTCCCTCCCTCCCTCCCTCCCTCCCTCCCTCCCTCCCTCCCTCCCTCCCTCCCTCTCTCTCTTTCATTTCTTCCTTCCTTTCTCCTCCCTCTTTCTTTCTTTCTTTCTTTCTTTCTTTCTTTCTTTCTTTCTTTCTTTCTTT
>NW_026068867.1:0-7559 GCF_014885135.2 Alexandromys fortis
CTGTGCCACAGAAGGGCCGTGTGTGAGGTATGTTGTCTTTCTGCTCTGTGTCTAGCTTCTCCACGAGGTGGGAAGTTCTCTACACATGGCCTGACAGTTGGCAGAACCTGAGAGACAGGACACAGTGAGTGAGTACACTGGGATGTCATCTTGTCGTATGTCCTGTAGGTTCCAATTTGTCCTTCTGGATCCAAGCTTTAAGGCTCCATTTCCTGAGCCTCAGTTTCAACCAGGGATCCTATTGCTGGGAACCTGGAGGGATGCTGCTCAGGGTGAAGCTTGTCATGGGGGCCTGGCACACAAGGGCACTGTTCCCTTCATCGTTGTCAGCATCCCAGCAGACCCCCACACCTGCCCCTTGCTCTGTTCAACCACAGGCAATGCGGCCCCATCCTCAAGAGTATGGGTACTGTATCAACAGAGAAGAGTACCAGGGGACCAACTCCAGAGCCACGTGACCAGACCCTCCTCCCAGCTACAGAACCACAAAGCCACGAGTATCCGTAACTCTATCTCTACCTCTGCTCAGGGACAGAAGCGGGGCATCTGTGTTGCAGGGTATGGTGTCTACACTCCAAGGCTTGGCATTTAGGCTCCAGTGTTTGAGTCTATGCTCCAGCACTGAGCACCTACATTATGGGGGTTGTGTCTACGCTATACAGCTGGTGTCTACACTGTCTCTCTGGATGCCTGTACTGCAGGACTATACCACAATCTCAGCCAATGTGGGGAAGGGGTTGGTAGTCTTTGAGGCAAGAATGGAATCAGCTGGGAGAAGAGGAGGCCTGAGTAGGAACTGTGGCTGCAGGGAAGCCAGTGGGCCTCAGGAGAGAGATGCGTGACTTGGAGGTCCATGGTGTTACTTCAATGGTCTCAGGTCCTACCACCTCCCCCTTCTGCATGCGTGTTCCACCTTCTCTTCCCTGCCTCCAACTTTGACACACCAGGCAAAGCTGCCACAAGGCCTTTATACAGGACACCTTGATCCAAGGCTTGATTGCCCTCCTTTTGTCTCACAGATCTCTGCTCAGGCTGTACCTTCCCAGAAAGCCCCTGGCCAGTGAGTCACTGGCAACCTCTGCCGTCACCCTACTTCACTTCCTGCTTAGTGATGTGCTCAGAGCCCACACTAGAGTCTTACACAGAACGTGGACCTTAGAATGAGAGCTGAGCTCCCATGCAAACAATGGCCCCTTTCCACTCACCTGGGTGGCCCCATGGCAGCCGATTCCCTACAGCCCAGGTTCCAGGTAGAGCCTGCCCTCTAGAGTCTTCATAGAGCAAGGCTCCATCCACAGTTCAGGCATTCCTGGGTGCCCCTCCTGTGCCCCAGGCAGGCTGAAGATCAGTGGATTCCACAAGAAACAGAAGGAGCAGCCCATGGCCAGGGAGGCTACCATCAAGGGGACTGCCATCCCCCAAAGGGGGGTCCCAGTGCTGCGTGGGGCCTTGCTCCTCAGTCTGTATAGCTTGTTTGCTGTTTGGGGGAACCTAGAACATGGCGGCTTGTACCAGTCCATTCCTCCCACCCCAGTCTACGCAGAAAGGCCTGGGGTTGCATTCTGTCAGAGTCCCATGCAGGCTCCAGCCCTGTCCCACACTTCAGGTGGCACTGAACCTTCAATCCAGTGATTGCAGGTGACCTCTGATCAACCCTCCAAACACTCGGATGTAAGCAAAAGCGCCCCACCGGCTTCCAGGAGCCTTTCTAGGGATATAACTGATACCTCCACTTGGCTCCTTTTCCTCTTGTCCTCCTTTGACCGCCTAATGTAGAACATGAAGGACTGAAAACCTGGCGGCCGCGTTGGGCATCCTCCTTGGTTTGGTAGAACCAGCAGCTAGAAGGAAGCCGGTTCCCTCTGCCCAGCCCGTACTGGAAAGTTTGAATATGAGAAAGATAGCATTGCTGTCTTGTTTAGGCCACTGGGACTCCCTTTCGCAGCCCAGCTCTCCACTGCATGGAGGGTTCCAAGAGATCCAAGTTAGATGTTGTCTTGCGTGCAGCCAGACAGTGACCCAGGGCAGAGCCAGGCAAAACTGGAGCACCTGTCCTGTTCTGTTGAGTCACAAGGCCCTGTTCCCTGTTCCCTTGGCTAGCCCCCTCCTCCTTCATGGCCATTATGACCCTGTGGCCATTATGAGGCCCAGGGTCAGCCAAAGGAATGGTCAGTCTGAGCAAAGCTCTGCCCCGCCCCCCCCCCCCACTTTGCCCTTTGTGTCTTACTGGCTAAGCTCCTGTCATAGACCCTGGGCACCCCTGGCTCCTGATTCATCCTTCAATACAGCCTCAGAACAAAAGTTGTCAGGATGCCGTCTTCTTGCCACATGGTCACCCAGATGCTGCTTGGACCCTTTAGGGGCAAGGGATACCTACTCTGGTCCACACACCAGACTGGACTCAGCTTCCTGCCCTGGGCTCTTGGTCCAACTCTAGCCTGACCCCATCACAATCCTAGACCAAGACCAGGATTCCCTAAGGCTGGACTGCTCTCCTCTAGGCTCTGGGCACCTGCTGCTGTGACTTCTGTATCCTGAGAGTGAGCTCCACCTCCATTTTTGGGGTGCCAAAGTTTGGTGGAGGGTTTCAGAGGCTCCCTTGCTCCCCAAAGGAAAGAAGGAGCCAATCGCTGAAACCTGGCTACGGCCATGCACAGTGTTCCAGGCTCCTCACCTTCACCTGCTCTATTTCCTCACCAGGCTCCTTGTGGGGTCAACCTAGCTTACATATAAGGGCCCTGAGGCCTGGAAAAGCCAGCCTGGCTCGTCCCCCACCTCACCCCTGCCTCTCGGCCCTCCCAGCACTGTCCCGGTTGGGACCAGACTCCGACTTGCAGGAGAGATTAGGACTAAGGAGAAAGAACGCTGTCCTGGCCCCACGCATGCCCTGAGTATTTAAATTCTTTTTCATAATTATCTCAGATAGTAATTACTGCAGAAGCAGATGCGCTTATCACAGACAAGAAGCCACCTGCCTTCCCATTTTTGTCAAAAGTGGAAACTGACATTATTTTTGCGATTTGCTTCAATGGCTGTTTTCACTGTAAATACCACCTTCACCACAAGGAAAATAACCCTGGAGACATAGGGGGTGTCCAAGGCTTGGGGCTATTACACTAATCCAGCTGTGGGCCTTGCTCAAGGGCTGGAGGAGAGAGGGGAACAAGCTTCCGCAAAAAGTACGGCTGAGGTTCACTCCCAGCGGAAAGGTTGAGCACCCCTCTCTCACCACACCTCCCCTCCCCCTGCCCCAGGACTGCTACCCTCTGGAATCCACCCCCACACCCACCACAAACATCAGTGTCCTGGACCTTGAAAGAACTGGCTTCCATGAGAAGTTCTCATAGCTCTCAGGAGGATGCCCTTTCAAAAGTCTGGCACTCAGAGCTCTCTCTTCTCTCACAGCCTGACACAGGAGACTTCAGTATCGAAAAGGGACAGCCTGAGAACCTTCCACCAAGAGAAAATCCTACAACTGCCAGGATGATCTACTTACAGGAATCAGATGGGACTCCCAGGCCTGGAACTGGCGCCCTCTCTGGTCCCCAGTGTCCTCTCTGTTAAATGGGCAGACCTGGAAGATCTTGACCACCTGTCCGAATGAGAACCCAATGAATAAATCATCCCTCCTGGCAAGCTTTCGGCATGAACATCTGAACATGGGTCACTTTCTGCTCTCGGCCCCAAGCCACAAACGACTTCACTATTGTAACTGTCAAGAGCTACAGCCTACATGCTGGGTACCTAGCGGGCACTGTGCATTGGTAACATTGATCTCGCCCCCAAATCCCACACTATAGGTCCGTTCTCATCCTGGTGTTTCACTTGAGGAAAAGACTCAGGCCAGACGAGTTGCCCACAGTCACAAAGCAAACCTGCGAAAGCACGCTGTTACTAAGTACACAATATTCTGTTCCCTAAGATACGGTCCCATTGCTCCCATTTCCCAGGTGGAGGCACTGAGGTTCGGAGAATGCCCCTGAGGGGGAAGGAAGTACAGGCGCAGCATTGAGTATAGAGGGTGCCCTGCGGTGTTCAGCCTGGCTTTTGGAAGAGTCCTGCTGGGCTGCCACCTGTTACCTTCTCACAGCTGCGTCTTCTGCTGCCCCCGTGTGATCAAAAAGGGTTGACCCGACTTCCAGTTGTGAAAGCTGAGGGTTTGCAGAAGTGTAGCTGGATGTGCCTGCCGTGGTCAGAAGGCAAGTGTGCACGGGAGCACAGCCCTGCCCTGGAGTCCTCCTCAGTTACTACTGACTCCCCATAGGCAAACCACTCCCCATCCTTGTCCTAGCAGATCTGTCTAGGACAGTCTTCCCTGACCTTTTATTTCTTTCTAACAGGGTCCCCCAGCCCTACCCACTGCTCATCTTCATAGCTGTCACCATTTAAGACCATGATGTGGATGTATCGGTTTTCCACGTGCAGAAATGAACCTGGTGTAGGTACCTCACAGTGGACTCCGGCTGGGCTCTCTTCCTCCTACATGCCTCTGGACCACAAACCTGAGCTGGTTCAGCTGCAGGCCCTCTTTCATACACAGTGTGTCAGGCAACGGGTCGCAAGCCCCCATCCCGCGCTGCAGTCCTTACTCTGAAGGCACAGTTCACTAGCACACGCTTGCTGCGGGATGCTACCCGCCACACCTGCACTCGGGTAGGCAGCTTACAAAGGGGCGTGGACTGTACGGAGCAGGGGGACAACCAGGTACACCAAGGATGGCTGTCTTTTCTGGGACAAAGAGAATGGCCTAGCACTGAATTTGCCTCCCAAATCAACCTAGTGGAGCTTTTCATTGGTCTTGTCTTCCCACAAGGAGAAGAGTTTGATCCAAATGTCTTTCGGGTCTCGTAAGCACCTGCCAGGACACGGTGCCACCTGCTCAGCGACCTGTTTTTCTGTGCACCAAATCGCCAGACCCAGCAGTCAACTGCGCTGTGGTGGTCGGGAACATGTATCTGGGAGTGCTCTAGGTTTCCCCGTTGCAGCCCTGTGCGACCTCTACTCGCAGTAATCTCGTCTCACATGGCAGGAAACCAGGCACAAACTTGCTTAGGTCTCACAGCTGAGAAAGAGCACAACCGAGAGATCGGAACCCTTGCTGGGCGGGGCAGTGGGCAGCAGGGTCCGCATCCTGCAATGTACTGAAACCCAGGGCGTGCCAGCCTTGTGTTCTGGAGCCGAGATGACCTCCGGGTGGAAAGTTCTAGGGCCTGCGCTTTAGCTCTCTGCGAACCAGCGCTAAGCACCCCAGCACCTGTGCATTCTGCGGTTCTCACTGAAGGGACAGCGACACTCGCAGCGCCCCCTGGCGGCATCCGGCACCTTCGGTGGCGATGGCCTTGGAGACCGTCCTAGCTGTGCCAGTCAAAGGCGGGTGGCCACGCGAGGGACCAGCACTCGCCAGCTGAGCCTGGCCACCTGCTGTTGGAGGCCGAGCTCATTTATGAAAGTCCTTGCGTGCCTTCCCGGTGGCTCCGGGCCAGGCTGCAGGTTAACGCCCGGGGTCAGCAGAAATACTGCGGCCCCTCTCGGCCCGCCGTGCGCAGCTGTCCGTATTGGGTTGTGGGGCCCGAGAAGGGACCCGAGGATGTCCACCTGTGGCCACTCTGAGGACTGCGACGCGCACCCGCCGGGCCCACATCCTGTCCTCGCAGGCTCTAGCGAGTAGCGGCGCCTAGCCTGATTATCACCACAGAGAGGAGAGCAGAAAAAGCCAGGGCCAGGGGGATGGAAAAGGGAGGAGCCCGGCCCTAAAGCCACGTGAGTTGGGAATATGCCCCTAGGTCGAGTGCCCCGGGGCCTGATCTTCCCGCTACACTGCAGGTCCTCCAGAGCTTCACAAGTTGGTGATGCAAACAGCACTTTGGGGACGCCCACCCCCTTCCCATCCACCCACCCTCCTCAGCCACTGGCCCCTACTTAGTCAGACCTCAGGCAGCTGGGGAGGAGATAGCCAAAGGCAGGCCCCGGTCTAACAAAGAGCTGGATGCTCTCTGAGCTGGAGCCAAGGCTGTTTCCATGGTAACCCTCTTCTAGGATGAAGCAAAGGCTCCTTTCCCCAACATGATGCTACTGGCTGTGAGAAGGGGAGCCCTGCATTAGAACACGGACGGGGAAACTGAGTCTTGGGGAGAGATAGGAATGCCCTGAAAATATTCCCCTTATCCCAGACACCCAGGTTTCCCCACCATAAGTCAGTCCATCACGCCGCAACACCTGTTTCCTAGAGCCCCCATTATTTCATACAAAGGACAGAAATAATGTTTGTAAAACAGGCTCTGAGAAAGCTACGTTTCTCTAAGAAGACAGAGTGCAAGGTGGTGGGGGAGTCTTCATGGAAAGACCTGGTGGTCTGCGAGGGCCTACCTGAAAAAGACATGGCGAAGCAGGAAGGGAGGGGGCCTTGCGAACATCGGGAAGCAGCATTTGGGGCGGAGTCAGTGGTCCCTGGCCACGACAGTAAGGTTAGCCTGCCCATCAGGGGGATATGAAGGCAAGGGGAGAGTGAGTTAGAGAGGTGGGCTCCAGGGAACCGTAGGACACCAAGGTGTGTAGGGGGACCCAGCCAATCAACTTGCTTGTAGGGCAGGGTCCCCCGAGGATATTTTTTACTTATAAAGATTGCGGGCGTGCTCCCCGCCTTCCCTTCTGCTTTCCTGTTCTTCACTGGAACTTCTGGTTCTGTAAGTCTATTTCCCAATTAAAACTGTATATATTATTACAATTTTTGTCTGAGTTCATTTAAACCGCTACAAAGGTGGGCCAAGGCTGCTTAGCAAGGGTTATGTCTACAGAAGCAAGACTCCTACAGAGGCTCAGCAGGAGGCACACTGGGGCACTGGAGGCAGGGCAAGAGAGGCAGGGCAGTGGTTAGGCCAGAGTAGTCAGGGCCACACAGTTGGATGGGCAGGAATAGGGAAGCTGGGGGAGGGGGGTAGGGGCCAGGTTCTGGAGTTTCATTCTGCAGGACTCACCAATTGTTTGAAAATATTGGAAAATGTTGGAAAAGAGGGAGGGGAGGTCAGGTCTAGAACGTTCTGGGGTCCAATAGATAGAATACAAGAGAGAGAGAGAGAGAGAGAGAGAGAGAGAGAGAGAGAGAGAGAGAGAGAGAGAGAGAGAGAGGAGCCTTATCTCTAGCACAAGCAACAGAGTGGCCACTGGGCTAACTCTCCTCTCTCCTGTTCAAGCCTGAACTGCCTGCCCACGCCTCTCATGGCCACGCAGTCCACCCCTCCACTTTGCTCTGGCCCCAAACTAACATGTTGACAAACACAGCTGTCTAATAGCTGGGAAAGACCTGCCTTTGTCAGAACCTCCTTTATGCCATGGCTGGCGCCAGCTATTGGGGCTCAGTTTACAGCCAGCACAGCCACACCCATCTCTCTCCCTTTCTCTTCCATTCAGAACCTCACATTACTCCTCCCTGCTGAGAGGCTTCAACTGTAGCATCCACGACTGGAGGCACAAGTAGGATACTGTGCAAGGAACAGGCCGGCAAAGAGCACGCAGGCTGGAGGGGCAGGATGTGAGTAGGCCAGGAGGGCATGGCTACTGAG
>NW_026068867.1:9595-10296 GCF_014885135.2 Alexandromys fortis
CATTTGAATTTCTTCTGTTGAGAATTCTCTGTTCAGATCAGTGCCCCATTTTTTAATTGGGTTAATTAGCATTTTAAAGTCTAGTTTCTTGAGTTCTTTATATATTTTGGAGATCAGACCTTTGTCTGTTGCAGGGTTGGTGAAGATCTTCTCCCAGTCAGTGGGTTGCCTTTTTGTCTTAGTGACAGTGACCTTTGCTTTACAGAAGCTTCTCAGTTTCAGGAGGTCCCATTTATTCAATGTTGTCCTTAATGTCTGTGCTGCTGGGGTTATACATAGGAAGTGATTTCCTGTGCCCATCTGTTGTAGGGTACTTCCCACTTTCTCTTCTATCAGGTTCAGTTTGTTCAGACTGATATTGAGGTCTTTAATCAATTTGGACTTGAGTTTTGTGCATGGCGATAGATATGGATCTATTTTCATTCTTCTACAGATTGACATCCAGTTTTGCCAGCAAAATTTGTTGAAGATGCTTTCTTTCTTCCATTGAATACTTTTAACTCCTTTATCAAAAATCAGGTGTTCATAGGTTTGTGGGTTAAAATCTGTGTCTTCTACTCTATTCCATTGATCGACTTCTCTCTTTTTATGCCAATACCAAGCTGTGTTCAATACTGAAGCTCTGTAATAGAGTTTGAAGTCAGGGATGGTAATGCCTCCAGAAGTTCCTTTATTGTATAAGATTGTTTTGGCTATCCTGG
>NW_026068868.1:0-2162 GCF_014885135.2 Alexandromys fortis
AAGAAGCAAAAAATATCAAATGGTAAAAAGAAAGCATATGTAACAAATGGTGCTGGTGAAACTGGATATCAACATGTAGAAGAATGAAAATAGACCCATATCTATCACCATGCACAAATCTCAAGTCCAAATGGATCAAAGACCTCGACATAAAGCCACACTGAACCTTATAGAAGAGAAAGTGGGAAGTACACTTGAACACATTGGCACAGGAGACCACTTCCTAAATATAACCCCAGTAGCACAGACACTGAGAGAAACAATTGATAAATGGGAACTCCTGAAACTGAAAAGCTTCTTAAAGCCAAGGACAAGATCAATAAGACAAAACAACAGCCTACAGAAAGGGAAAAGATCTTCACTAACCCCACATTAGACAGAGGTCTGATCTCCAAAATATAAAAAGAGCTCAAGAAATTGGTCATCCAAAGGAAAAAATAATCCAATAAAAAACAATGGAGTACAGACCTAAAAGAACTCTCAATAAAAGAATCTAAAATGGCTGAAAGACACTTAAGGAAATGTTCAGTCCTCAGAGAAATGTAAATCAAAACAACTCTGAGATTCCATCTTACACCTGTAATAATTTCCAAGATCAAAATCACTGATGACAACTTATGCTGGAGACGTTGTGGGGTAAAGGGAACACGCCTGCCTTGCTGGTGGGAATGCAAACTTGGACAGCCCCTTTGGATGTTAGTTAGGCAATTTCTCAGAAAAATACAAATTAAAACTACTTTGATGTGGTAAAATCTATCTCATGATGCAATTTTCTGAAATATATAATTTAGTCCTAAAAACATGTATACTAAGGGCTAGAGATGGCTTGATGGTAGGAACTCTAACTTTTCTTACAGAGGACTAGGATTTGATTCTTACCACCCACTTGGCAGTCCCCATCCGTTCATCCAACACCCCTCTCTGACACACGAGGTGCAAAATAATTGCACACAAGCAAAACACTCATATACAGAAGTCTAAAATGTCTTTAAATATATACTTAATAAATTAAATTAAATGTATATGGTCTTACAAGCTAAATCACTTTTAAAATGTCCAATAAAATGCTCTAAAAGAGGCAATGTAAAAGGTTTCAAGACACAACTGTTTTGCTTCCCATAGAGAAAGGCCAAAAGCAAGACCCTTCCAAGGTGTGCGGACTCCAGATGCTTAAGGACCTAAGGCCGGCAGAAAACCCAACAGACTCAGTGAAAGCAGAAGCAAAGCCTTTCTTCTCCCCTCCCTTAGGAAGGAACCCTGGAAGGTGGTGCTTCACCCTGACTGGCCTGCCTGGCCCCTCCCCTCCTGCCCATCTCCCAGCATAGGCTCTCTCACCTTATCGTCTTGATTATCCATGCGGTTTATAAGGGAGGTGATCCAGCGCTCCTCTGTAGACAAGTCACCCGTGGGGGCCGCCCTTCGGAACTGTTCCTCAGGTACAAACAGGGTGAAGCAGCTAGGACACTGCTGGGTTTGGTCCTCAAGGCACCCAGAGCCCAGGCAGAAGGCCCACCCACATGCTGGCGTACCAGTGCCTGCCCTGAGGCACTCGGTGTTTGTGTCTGGGAATCATAATCAGTGTCTTCCTGCACGGTTCAGACCCAGGGCCATCAAGGCCCCCCCTGCCCTCCCTATTCCCCTGCCTCTGCCACCCACTTCCCTCCAAACCCCACACTGAAACTTAGAAACACAGACAAGTTATCGCTACCGCACCACAGGAGCATCCTGCCAGTTTGAATGGAATCCCTCGTTGTTTCCTAGCAATGAGGATGCATGCATGCATGCTAGCGAGTGCACGTGCTCACAATGGAATGGAACGTACGCACGAGTCTGGCTCAGACTCCAGAAACAGGAACCTGGCCTGCTGTGCACAGCTCACCGGCAAACCCCTGCCAATTGCAGCTCTGAAACTGACCTACCTGTCTGACCTGTGGAGGCCAAACACTGAGGGGAACTGTGTGATGGTTCAGATCCTTCCCAGCCCTGCTGTGCTCATGAGCTCAGTAGGCCTAGTGATTCCCTCTCCTTGGGCCCTGTGCCTGGAACCTATGAGAGGTCCTGATGGAGGCTGACCCACTATTCAGACCACTTGCTTTCTATTCTTGGAATCTTTTTAGCATTTTGTGGGCATTGCTCCCCAGTCTTTCATTCCATTCCGCTCA
>NW_026068868.1:10566-13401 GCF_014885135.2 Alexandromys fortis
GAAATAGAAAACACTATCCTGAGTGAGGTAAGCCAGACCCAAAAAGAGGAACATGGGATGTACTCACTCATATTTGGTTTCTAGCCATAAATAAAGGACATTGAGCCTATAATTCATGATCCTAGAGAAGCTAAATAAGAAGGTGAACCCAAAGGAAAACATATAGGCATCCTCCTGAATATTAACCTTCATCAGGTGATGAAAGGAGACAGAGACCCACATTGGAGCACCGGACTGAAATCTCAAGGTCCAAATCAGGAGCAGAAGGAGAGAGAGCATGAGCAAGGAACTCAGAACCGTGAGGGGTGCACCCACACACTGAGACAATGGGGATGTTCTATTGGGAACTCACCAAGGCTAGCTGGCCTGGGTCTGAAAAAGCATGGGATAAAACTGGACTCGCTGAACTTAGTGGACAATGAGGACTACTGAGAACTCAAGAACAATGGCAATGGATTTTTGATCCTACTCCAGGTACTGGCTTTGTGGGAGCTTAGGCAGTTTGGATGCTCACCTTACTAGACCTGGATGGAGGTGGGTGGTCCTTGGACTTCCCAAAGGGCAGGGAACCCTGATAGCTCTTTGGGCTGATGAGGGAGGGGGACTTGATTGCAGGAGGGATAGGGGAGGCGGCGGTGGGGAAGAGACAGAAATCTTTAATAAATAAATAAATAAATAAATAAATAAATAAATCGAAAGTAGGCAACATCAAGGAGATGCCGTGTAGTTACCAGAAAAAACAGACATTGGAACCTTGCCAGCTCTACCACCAGCACCACCTCCAGCAACACCAACAACAATACCAGCACCACTTACACCACCTACAGCAATACCTACACCACCACCAGCACCACCTTTACCACCACTACCACCTCCATCACCACCACCACCACCTCTACCACCACCAGAACCACCTTTACCACCACCACCACCTCCATCACTACCTCCACCTCCACCACCACCACCACTATCACCATCACTACCTCCACCAGCACCACCATCACCACCTTAACCACCATCACCTCTACCACCTTTACCACCACCTCCACCACCTCACGACCCCCACCATCTCTACCACCACTACAACCACAACAACCACAACCTCCAGCACCATCATCACCAACACCAAGACCACCTCCACAACCACCACTATCACAACCACCAACTTTACCACCACCCATAACAACTACACCACTTCCAACTTCAAAACCTCCACAAAAAACTCCACTACCTTCACCACCACCTGTACCACCACCTTCACCACCATCTCCACCAGCTTTACCACCAACTCATGACCACCATCACCTTTAGCACCGCTACAACCACAACTACCACCACCCCCAGAACCATCACCACCAACACCACCACCTCCACGACCACCACCATTATGACTACCAACATCTCCACTACCACCTCACCAACAACAACAACTACACCACTTCCACTTTCAAAACATCCACCACCAACTCTACCACCTTCACCACCACCTCTACTACCAACTCCACAAACACCTCTTCTACCACCTCTACCACCACCTCACCACCACCACTACCTCCACAACCACCACCATCATGACCACCAACATCTCCACCACCACCTCACTGCCACCACCACCTCCACGACCACCACCATCATGACCACCACCATCATGACAACCACCATCTCTACCACCACCTCACTGCCACCACTGCCACAACCACCACCATCATAACCACCAACACCTCTACCACCATCTCACCACCACTGACAACTACACCACTTCCACCTTCAAATCATTACCACCAACTCTACAACCTTCACCACCACCTCTACCACAACTTCTGCTACCACCTCCACCACCACCTCTACCACCACCTCCACCACCATCACAACAGCCATAACAATAACAAAACACCTATTGCTGACACTGTCAGTTTATTTCAGTAGATAACACAATCTGTCAATCACTACTCAGTTGGGATCAGAGTCATTGTCACAGATGTTTGTTTTCTGCCTGTAAATTTTGATAAAAATTTCTTTTTTACATTTTATTGATTCAACAAAATATTAGTGCTGGGATTTTAATGGGGGTTTTATGGAATCTGTAAATTGTTTTAGGTAAAACTATATTGATCCTACTTATCCAAGAGCATGCAAGAGCTTTCCATTTTCTGATAGCCTCTTCATCTTCTTTATTCAAAGACTTAACGTTATTGTCAAACAGGTATTTTACTTCTTTGGTTAGTGTTACCTCAAGATATTTTATGTTATTTGTGTCTTTTGTGAAGTGTATGTTTCTCTTATTTCTTTCTCATCTTCTTTATCATTTGTATATAGGAGGGCTATTGATTTTTTGTTAGATCTTGTATCCTGCCACATTACTGAAGGTATTTATCAGCTGTAGGAGTTCTCTGGTAGAGTATTTGGCATCACTTATATATACTATGATATCAAATGCAAATAGCAAAAATTTAAGGCAGACTACTGAATGGGAAAAGATTTTCAGCAACCCCACATTGGAAGGAGGACTGATATACAAAATATATAAATAACTCAAGAAATTAGATATCAAAATTCCAAATAATCTAATTAAAAATGTGGTACAGATCTAAACAGAGAATTCCCAACAGAGGAACCTCAAATGGCCAAAAGACACTTAAGGAAATGTTCAGCATCCTAAACCATCAGGAAAATGTAAATAAAAAGGACTCTGAGAGCCGGGCGGTGGTGGCGCACGCCTTTAATCCCAGCACTCGGGAGGCAGAGGCAGGCGGATCTCTGTGAGTTCGAGACCAGCCTGGTCTACAAGAGCTAGTTCCAGGACAGGCTCCAAAACCACAGAGAAACCCTGTCTCG
>NW_026068869.1:0-2875 GCF_014885135.2 Alexandromys fortis
TTTCTCTGTGGCTTTGGAGCCTGTCCTGGAACTAGCTCTGTAGACCAGGCTGGTCTCGAACTCACAGAGATCCGCCTGGCTCTGCCTCCCGAGTGCTGGGATTAAAGGCATGCGCCACCATCGCCCGGCTAGGCTTACATTTTGATTCAGAAGCATTTAGAAATGGAAGCTATGATTACATATAAAAAGTAAGTTTCATTTTTTTATATGCTGTATAAATGGTGGCGATAAATTCTGGCTGTATGATTTATCAACATCGCTTAGAAAATACGTATTTTTTTCTGAGAAAAATTTTATTGGCCTTTTGGATAAAATTTATTTGCCAGGAAGGATGATCCCATAATACTTCTGCTGGAACCAGCGCATGGCTTCCTCTTTGCTGATTCTGTGTTTGGCCTTGGGTCATATTTGATGCCCAGGTCAATGTGTTCTTGAATCCCAAAGCCAAAGTTCCCAGTATCTGAGAAGTTGTTTTTCCACAACTCATCCTCCCGCAGCTTCAGGCCTTTCTCCAGAATTTCTTCTGCCTTGGCTCCACTGACAGTGCAGTGAACAGCAATCTTTTCATTTCTCCTGTTGCCGAAGGACCTCACTGTGTAGCTTGCTTTGGAAAAGACAGATGTCTGACTTGTGAGCTGCTCCAACACCTTGGCTGCCTGGGTCAGTCTGTCCCCGCTCTCCCCAACACAGATATTGAGGCAGAGCTTGTGGATGCGAAGTTCCCGCATGGGGTTCTCCTTTTCACCTTGATCTTGCTGAATGGATGGCGGGCGGGCGAGCCCTGTATCTGCGGGTCGCACAGCCCTCCCTGTCTCAGTGCCATCAGCATCATGGGCTCTGACCTCCTCCACGCACCGGCAAGAGCGCCCTCATGGGCCCCGCCGGCCTCGGATGGAGGTGGATGAAAGGGAGGCAAAGCAAACTCTCGAAAATATATATTTTTTAAAAAATTTTATAACCAATACTGAAATATTTCCTTTCAAAAGTCCAGATGGTACAGATAGCAACCACATGTCTATTGTCTACCTCCCTTTCACCCCCTACCCAGAGCGAGTCTCTGTTGTGTTGGATGTGTGCCCATCATAGAAAAGCTGGGTAGGGATAGAGGTAGATAGAGCTCAGTGGTAGAACATTTGTTTGCATACAGAGCTGGAGGGGGGCGCTGTGTGACACAGACATCCCCATTGAGCTCCTGTTATAGGGAGAGGTAGTCTGTTTTTGATGCTTCTAGAGTTGTGAGTGGATTTGAAATGTTTCTCTCTCTCTCTCTCTCTCTCTCTCTCTCTCTCTCTCTCTCTCTCTCTCTCTCTCTCTCTTTCTCTCTGTTTTTTTCGAGACAGTTTCTCTGTAGCTTTGGGGCCTGTCCTGGAACCAGCTCTTGTAGACTAGGCTGGCCTCGAACTCACAAGAGAGCCGCCTGCCTCTGCCTCCCAAGTGCATCACCAGTGCCCAGCTGAAATGTTTCTCTTTATTTTTAATTCGGATTAAAGAAATTGTTAATATGTTTTTACGGATACCTGTGTAATGTTATTTGGACCAGATTGTTGATTATTTTTATTAGTTTGTTTTACCTTAAAAATTCACATTTTATCTTTTGGCTTTATGTTAATTATTTAGAACAAGAATAGCTTGAAAGTGTGGTCAGTTTTCATAGACTTGAAAAAAGTCCATTTCACATGTTAAAAATGTGTTATGCCTGCTTGCATGTCTGTGCTCTTATGTGTGTGCCTGGTGCCCGGAGAGCAGAAGAGGCCATTAGATCCCTGAAACTAGTTATAGACAGTTGTGAGCTGCCACCTGGGAGCTTGGAATGGAACCTGGGTCCTCTGGAAGAGCATCCAGTGCTCGTAGTCACTGCGCCATCTCTCCAGCTCCCTCATTTCAGATTTTTACCTCTTAAGACTGGAAAGTCAAAAGAAAAGGTGTGGTGCGGAAGATGGAACCCAGGGTCTTGAAGCATACTAGGCATGTACCCTACTACTACTGAACTATAATGCACCCTAATCATAGCAGCATTCTATTTCAAACGGATAAATGCTTTGAGAATGGAAGCTATTGGAGACAAGACGAATAATCAGAGAATTGGTATAACATTTTTGGGAAAAACATGGGTATGCCTCCTTTTGTAAGTATAAGAATATCTAATTTTAAATGACATTTACTTTTAAAATGTTCAGGTAATATTTATTTTCCACAGGGATTTAATATGCTTTTATATAACTTTGGAAAGAGCTGTGCATTTTAGTGTACAGGTTATCTGACAGTCAGTCAAGTGATAAAATAGCTAGAATGCAATAATTAAGGCAATAGAACCAGGTATGATGATAGTACATGCTCATAATCTTAGCACTCAGGATCTAGAGGCAGGAGGATGGAGCTTTCAAGGCCAGTTTGGGCCAAATAGGGAGATACTTGAAAATAAAAATGAAACATTATAGATTTGCTCATACAAGTTTTGCAATCAAATTGCTTCGATTAGGTTATAGTTGCCGCACAGTGGTGGCACATGCCTTTAATCCCAGCACTTGGGCAGCAGAGGCAGGCGGATCTCTGAGTTCGAGGCCAGCCTGGTCTACAAGAGCTAGTTCCAGGACAGGCTCCAAAGCTATAGAGAAAGCCTGTCTCGAAAAACCAAAAAAAAAAAAAAAAAAAAAAAACAAAACCAACACAGTGCTGCCAGGAGCAGGGTCTCACAGAGTAGATGTTTTAACTTTGTCTTGATAAAATTAAGTAATTTTGGTTTTGTTTTTCCCATGAAGATTGAAAAGAAACTAAACAGCAGCAATGATGGAAATGTGGTAACTAACTTTTTCTTGCTAGTACATGTTGGTGGGTTGGGTGCCTGTTTTATTGTTTGGTTTGGAAAAGGTGTGTT
>NW_026068869.1:8996-10589 GCF_014885135.2 Alexandromys fortis
TACCGCTGAGCTAGTCCCCAGCCTAGTTCTGTAATGAAAAAGCCCAGGAGCTCCATCACCGATGCTGCACACACACCTTACCGCTGAGCTAGTCCCCAGCCTAGTTCTGTAATGAAAGCAATTTGTCGGCTGTGGTGGCACATGCCTGTGACCCCAACACTAAAGATGCTGAAGCAGGATGGTTGCTGCAAGGTTGAAGCCTGCCTGGGCTATGTAAGGAGACCCTGTCTTAGGAAAAAAGGACTTTGTTTGCCTTTCAACCTGAGGGTTTTTTTTTTTTAGTACTTTTTTTCTGTGATGCTCAGTGCAACAAAATATCTGTCAACATCATATGCTAGTTATCAACATGCTTATTTTAGTACTGATAAACGGGAAAAATTTCTTGTAATTAGAATGGCTTTATTAGGTAGATTGATTTCTTATATGAAGAGAAATATTTCTAATTCCTGGCCTTTAAAAAAAATTTTAGATCAGAAAATTTCTTGTTCTTTCTTTAAAATGGCAAAATGATTAGTCCAGCAAAAGAAATAGACTGTTCTTCTAGACTTTGATATGTAGATTTTTCTGTTTTTAAAAAGATTCATTTATTATTTGTGTGTGTATGTGTGCATATTATGTGCACCTGTGAGAGTGTCTGCACACATGGAGGCCAGAAGAGAGCATCAGATTGCTCAGAGCTGGAGTTACAGGTGATTTTGGGATAGCTGACTTGTTATGTGGGTGCTGGGATCTGAACTCCAGACTTCATGCCTGTACCACAAGTGTTCTTAACAACTGAGCCATATCTCTAGCCCTCTGTTTTTTCTTCTTATAGATGGAAAAAGGTATAGTCAACACTTTAAAAATAGTTAATTTTTTTTATTGTTTTTATTGAGTTATATATTTTTCTTCACTTCCCTCCCTTCCTCTCCCCATCTCTTCTACCCTCTTCCATGGTCTTCATGCCTCCAATTTACTTAGGAGATCTTGTCTAAAGAATAGTTGATTTCTAATGAAGTGATGTTAGTTCTTTACATCCTCCTCCACACTCAACATTTGGGACTGCACTTACAGATAGCTGTGAGCCACCGTGCAGGTCCTGGCAATCAAACCCATTGCTCCAGCCTATGTTTAATCCATTTTATTATTTACACTTTTATTTTGTTTGGGGGTGGGGACTTATATATTTGTTTGCTGGCCAGAGCTAGTGAAGAAACTCAGTTCCTTACTCATGCTAGGTAAGCACTTTGCTACTGAGGTACGTCTCTAGCTCCTCAAAACCATTGTATTGTTAGGAGAATGATGATAAGTTTGTTTACTTTAGGATTGGGATGTCTTTTTAAAATTGAGTTATCAACTCATTGGTCTCAGTAAAGCTGCCCATTCCTGCTTCAAAGAAGCATTTTCCAAATGTAGGCTCTAAAAGTATTGCAAATCATAAAATAGACTTAATTTGAAAGATGGTGTTGCCGGGCGATGGTGGCGCACGCCTTTAATCCCAGCACTTGGGAGGCAGAGGCAGGCGGATCTCTGTGAGTTCAAGACCAGCCTGGTCTACAAGAGCTAGTTCCAGGACAGGCTCCAAAGCTACAGAGAAACCCTGTCTCGAAAAAC
>NW_026068870.1:0-1328 GCF_014885135.2 Alexandromys fortis
TCCAAACTTCCATATCCATTCTAACTGTGGGGTCCCCCTTTTCCTTACATTTCATTGTCACCTGTCCAAAATGACAAAGGGGCAGAAGTATCGACTTGAAACGTTGGATTGTCTGTGAACACGACAGAAATAGTCTTATGGGTGGTAGTTTCTGGGAGTCCTCTTTGGCTTACAGAGATGGGAAATTATGTGACTCACCACATAATTTGCACTATATAGCACAATCCTATCATAAAGCACCTAGTACAAGTCTTAGTTATCATAGGTGGAAGGACAGTCCTATCAAAAAGGTCCAGCACTATATCAAATAACCTTGGGGAAAACAGGCAAATCTTTTGCAGTGATCTGTTTTAATGGTCATACTAGAGATAAATCAGAAATTTGGGACAAGAGACAGTTATAAATAAGGTCAGGCAGAGAACAGGGTGCCCTCCCCTAGGGAGGTAGTTGGGGTGGAGGGACTCTTCCATTTTGCCAAGCTCACAGAGTAATGCCAGGCTATGGAGGACTGAAGGCTTCAACCAGGAGGGCCTCCCAATATCTATCCGCATTTACTATATAAGACATGAGCCCCAGAGATTGATGTGTATGCATTTGGACTTGTTGTTAGTGAATCATTTACCTTATGACTGGTTTTATCTGTTTGATTCAGATTTGTTCAGATTCTAATGTAACAGATATCAACAGAGCTGTGCCAGCTTTGTTTTGGGCCCCCGTTCCCTTGCTAGATTTGCTTTCATCTTTTGACTCTCAGCACATGTGGATTATTACAAGTTAGGTGTGTTTTCTGGGAAAAACAGACAGTTGGATGCGGTTTTTAACCTTGTTCAAAAATATGTGTATATTTTTGCTTAATTGTGGTCACATATGATTATTAATAGATGCTTATTAATTTCTTTTTTTTTAGTTTCTTGGTATGTTAGATTTTTGTTAGTTTCTTTTCCTTTGGCATTGCTCTTCAAATGTATTGGAGTTACTGACTTGCAGCATTGGAATACAAATATCCTTTTCCTGGTAATCATTATTAATCTACTCTTCTCTTTCCACTAACATTTTGTCTGTGCTCTCATGATTGAGATGATCTTTCTTTTTTGTGTGCATATTATTTGATAGTGTATGTGAATGAAGGTATATGTGGGAATGGGTGTGTGTAAGTATGAGACAGAGATAAAAGCATAGGGTAGACAGGAGAAGAAAATACAGCAGGAAGGTAATGAGAAATGGGGAAGTTTAGCACATATGGTCAAATATATGATATATTGGAAAAAACTGCTGTTAAGGAAACTGTTTATAATAAATTTAGATTAATGCATGGATCTAATCTATAT
>NW_026068870.1:3169-7893 GCF_014885135.2 Alexandromys fortis
AGTTTAATGGTACTAGGAAAATGGTAAAATATGTTTAAAAATTTACAACAGCAAAAGAAACTTAGAGAAAGAAAACATGATGTGAAAGGAATGATGGGTGGAGTGAAGAAAAAAAGAAAAGTATGAGGAAGAGAATTGAGGCTAATTGGGTTTATTATCATTCATATGTAAAGTCATTCATGCTGAGTGAACATTGAGCTACAGATTCCAGACTAAAATGAAACATAAGCAAAGATCAGCCAAGAATTTACTTTGGAAATCATGGGGGAAAATTAAGTTTGAGATGAGAGAAGCTTTCATCTCAAAGCAATGGTAAACACAGCAGATCAAAGAAATATCCTCCATATAACATTGGGAAAATGAAATAAGACTTTAAATTTGGGAAGATAGGGAAATATATTGAACTGAATTTCTTCAAGTAGTCATGGCTGCAGTACAACACTGTCAAGAGTCTTTATTTCAGAAATGCATATTCTAGAATAATATAGAAGTCAGCCATGTTTAAAGTAGGTGAAAATGGTCCTGTTGACATAGTAAACATATAAAATCCTCTCCAGAAGGAGTTTCAGCCAACCTATATCAGTACTTGTTTTATTGAAACCAATAGACTACAGCACCAGAAAATGTTGCCATCCTAAGAAAAAAAAATGTTTAAGTATGAATGAAAATCAGAAGCAATAAAAGAAATCACAGCACCTACCTGGACTTCAAGTTGTTGAACTCTGACAGTATATAAGAAGGAAATGACAAACCCAGTATTATGTGTAAAGTACGACGATATCCAGCCCATTTCTTAGGTTTCTGAGATTTTAGCCTCGTGGCAGAGGTTCCAGCCAGAGCCATGTTTATTGCCACAACTCTATGGTGTTTCAAGGTCCTTACCAGCAAGCCAGCCACAACAGCGTGTTCCCAACACTCATAAGCTTCATATTCCGACCACCTGTGTAAAGAGTCAGAATTTGCTCTGGCAGGTTGGCCCAGAAAGAAACCATTGTAAAATGGCACAGCTTTTTTCCCGCCGAGGCTGAAAACCGAAAAGCATGCAGTCAGCTTTATCAAAACTATTTAAGTATTTCTTGGCAGGACCTCTTAAAAGAAGTGCAAGGCTTCATAGCTAAAACTGAGGTAGGAAGCCTCTCTTAGATGAGAGTGCTTGCTTGCCTCTAGCAAGCAGAGCAGACCAGAGAAATTGCTGCTACCAAGAAACCATGTGTAATGCTGTTAATTTTTCCAAGAATTACTTCCCAAGCTGTCTCAGCCTTTATGTGTCTGCAGTTATCAACATGTTTGGGCACCATTTGCAACATTTGCTGCTTGTTGTGGTTTCTGTCCTGGCCAAATCCCACTGCCAGTAAGCCGGAAAGAAAATCACACAGAGGTCTCCATAAATTATAATCCGATTGTCCCATTAGCTCAGGCTTCTTGTTAAAAAACTGAGGGATAGTAATAGTGGGTAATAGAGTAAATACTTGTGAGCTATTATTCATGGATAATTTACATTGGTATACTTTTTGTATATTGATACAATTTCAAATTATTTGTTATTTTGTTTATTTTTACACCTATACAAATTTATTTTGTCAGATTGTATATATGTATGTTATTATCTCTGTTTAGGATATTTTGGATATTAATAAAACTTTTAAGATATATTTTCATATTGAATTATATATTATTCCTACCTCTGATAAAGATACTTATATATTGTTTACATTTTGAGGTCATTGTCCTCATTTGTTGCATATTTGTTTATAGGTTGTTTAATATTCTGACATGAAGTTTTAGTCTTTAAGTTATACAGGTATTAATTAGTATAGATCAATAGTTCTTCATGTTTGTTAGGTCAGTTAGGTACTTTATATACATAGAGATTGTATTCTGTCTAGACAGGTAATCTTCAACCATTTGAAGGATCTGTGGAACATGGGATTTAAACAACTTAAGGTTTTGTTGGCATGAGACATGATTTTTCCTGGCAGCACTGATCTATTCCTGAGAGAATGTTGAGCACCAAAGACACTCCATTTGGCACCTGTTTTCTTCTTGGCAAAACCTGGCCTTTTGGCAAAAAAATGCCCATACCTCAACCACTGACAAGATATAATATCTTAAAATGAATAAACAGGACTGTCAAATCTTGCCAAGACAAGGTAACATGGTTTTGAAAATTTTCTTGCCTTTGAAAATGGTCTGTCAGTTATTCTAGGCCTTAGCCAAAGTTGGTTGCTTCAACATTGCAAAAGAGACTTTGTGTGATTGGCCCGGTAGCCAGTTGTCTCTATCATATATTGCTAGATTTGAAAGCTATATGATTGTACTTACTGTCTGATTAAGTAATATTCTTTCCCTTCTCAGGCCTTCGATAGTGTTGAAGATTAGATAGTTGTAGTTACTATCCTCTTATGATCTAGCCAAGCCATTTCCACAACAAGGTTTATACTCCTTAGGATAGAATGTTTATTAAAACATTTAGCATATGTTTTTTTGCTTAGTATTATTTATGTTGATTATAATTCTAATCTTATACTTTATATCTGTTTCTACTGTATATTGTTTTTGTATCTGGTTTGGAAGTCTCTTACTTAAACAAAAGGAGAAGGTGCTGTGGCAGCTCCTTCTACTCCTTCAGCCAATAGTCTTTAAGATACCAGCCCACTTGGGTATGGTCTATTTCTCTTTAAAAAGCAGCTGTAGCCCTGCTCTGTCTCTCTTGCTTCCATCAGCTTCCTTCTACTAAACTTCTTTCCTGGTCATGCAGAGGGCTGTTGTCTAGGACAGTAATTTGTAAGTTTTCCGTTTAAATAAAGAACCTTTTTATTAATCATGAAGCTGTAGTGGGATTGTTTTTTGACTTATGCCTTCAGAAGAATAAACATTATCTAATCTCTTCTAAATAAAGACACTTATTGGAGGTAAAGGAAGATCTAGATTATCAATAACCTGGGTTCTTCTGAAGTAGGTTAATGAGTTATAGATGATCTTTGGTGACTTGTGAATTCTAATTTTGGCAGTGAAATAGAATCCAAAGGAAAAACATAAAATTGCTTCATTTGATTAAGAAATTGAAAGGAAATCATAGAAGTGATGAAAAATGATGGAAAAACAGAACAGAAAGAGCAAATAGTGTATGGTATCAGAGGTGCAGAAAACTGGTACAGACACTGTGAAATTCATTATTGAAGTCCGCAAGAAAATAGAAAATTACTATATGTTTTTTTTTCTATCCTTTTCTGGTGATAGCAATTTGGGGAACTAAATGCCCTCTCATAATTACCAAAAACCTTTTAGAGATATGTATTTTTCTTTTCTTATTCCATTTGTCTTTAGTTTTTAATCTCAGCTCTTCTTTATCTTATGTATCTTAGTATTCAACTATTCATCATGTACTAGAATTCTTTGACATTATAATCATGATAATTTTTTTACCCAATGATGTTTCAACATAGCACATAGGAAAATGGCAATTTATTGAGGTAGAGACCTGGTGATAGGATGAGGTGCTTAATCTCCATGGGCATGTTAATTAGGTGAGCCAATGAGGGCTTTTGATTGCTGAATTTTGGTTCTTTGATAGCTAGATATTGATAGTCAGCCTCAGGAGGAGGAACTGGCCAAATAAGGAAATATAACTTGGTGACTAGCTTCAGGGGTATTTTAATAGTTTTAGCAGAGGGAAAGGAAAATGGGAAGAAATGCACGGCCAACCAGACCCACACATTTGAGTAGGCTAGTGCTCATTCGCTGTCTGTTGTATTTGATGCAAACAAATTTAAAAATAACATTTCCCTTGTGATATTTTCCCCTTGTACACTTATTCTGGTATGTTGTTGATTATATTGTCCACCTTGTTTATGTTTCCCTCTATGTCACTAGCCTTCTCTATAGCCTTGACTGAATAAAATTTTTATTTGTATCTTTTGTGGAAACTCACCATTTTAAGAGTATACTTTTGAAATCATCTGCCAATATTTTACTTATTTCAAATCATTGAGTTGATTCATTAAGTTATTTGTGATCACTTGGGGTACAATTTTTGGTTTAATTTTTTTCATGGTCTTGTGTTTCTGTGTTTTGATTCATAACTGCTGGTTTAAGTAACTCTTCTCGTTTGTTTGAGGATTTTCTAAATTTAGCCACCTACACTAAAAGGATCATTGGCCAGAATCACTCAGCTTTAACGTATTTGGAGATATCCTGCATTTTTTGTGGTTTATAGCACACTTGTTCCTTTCTATATCTTCAAAATAGGATAAGTTTCTTAATCAGAATATAGACATAATAAATTAAAATATTTTTTACACGAGACCACAATATATGCAACCCCTGCCTATCTGATGCAGCTCAGTTCACACTGTAAAAGTATGATTTAAACATTCTGAGCAGCTAAGCTTGCCTGGAAAGACCCATGCAAATAAGTCAGGAAATACATAAGGACAGTGTGTGTGAGTGGCTAGTGGCAATCAACAGGCAAAAATATCACCAGAGGTGTATGTATGATCACTGAAAGATATCAGCTTATAGCTCTCCAATATAAATATATGAAGTACTCTAATAACAATTTTATGTTAAAATCCAAGACATGTTTGAACAAGTTTGCTTTTGTGGAACTGTTAGGAAAGCTATCTCAGATTAACAGTAATAGGGAAATTGTGAAAGATGTTCAAAAATTCACAATAGCAAAAGAAACTTAGAGTAAGAAAACATGCAGTAAAAGAAAGGAAGGG
>NW_026068870.1:11811-13699 GCF_014885135.2 Alexandromys fortis
GAGAGAGAGAGAGAGAGAGAGAGAGAGAGAGAGAGAGAGAGAGAGAGAGAGAGAGAAATCTCGGGTACAGGGTGAAAGGGAGATGTAGCTGTATGTGCAGAGAGAGAGAAGTGGGAAGAAATGTAACTGAGTGGGTAGAGAGAAATAGAAGTTGTAGCTGTCTGGGAGAGCGATAAGTGTAGGAGAGATGCTTGTGAAGGAAAAAGTATATGACGGTGTGGAGAATGACACTGTATGGAAAGAGATTGGACTGTATAAATAAGCAGTATGAAAGTAAGTGGCTCTGTAGAGAATATATGGAGAATGCATGGAGGGGGTGTAACTCTTAAAATAGATGTAACTAGAGATGTATTGCTCTGTACGATAGAAATTCATGTTTGTAAAAAGAGATATTTAGCTGTCTGTAAAGTGATGTAACTATGTAGATAGAGAGAGGTTTTCAAAAAGTGTTTTTCAAGAGGAAGTAAAATTAAAAGGTGCCATCATAAAACATGTATATTTGATTTTTTACTCACAGAAATAAAAGTCTAGCCATCAGATAGATAAGAACTTGTTCTAAGTCCCAGCTATTCTGAAGGCATTCTTTCTGCTACCCTGAGTACAGTGCTGAAACTGGTGTCTCAGGTTGCAGTCATTTTCATCTCACCTCCTACAAGTTTACTAATATCCAAGTTCCAACCAATATTCGTGCTGTATTCACTGCATCTGCAAGAGCATCTGGCACATCTGCAACTATTATTTCAGTTCCCACAGAACATCTAGTATAGAGAATCTTTCCAGCTCCTGATTCCTTAACTGTGAAAGTCTCTTCCATTTGTCTACTTACTTGGTTTATTCAGTTTCTGCCACTTTCTGTGTATGCTCTATGGGCTGTTAGAATTCTTGCTCTCTCTGCTTATACTCCATCTCCTTAATCATCCTTTCTAAGCCCATGAAACATTTCATCCCTGGTGTATGGTTTCCATTGAGTTCTATCAATTCTCCCAAGAGTTTTGCAATCTATCCTGTAGAATTTCTTCTCCAATGTGAGAAATGCAAGAATTCTTGCATAACTTTCAAATCATTTACTTGACCTTGTAAATGTTTTGTAAGTACTTCTTGAGTTCTGATTTTGTGATTCAGTTTGGCTACTTTGGAAAAGGAACTTTCTAAGGCATTTTGGCAAAAGAGAGTCTCTATTCCTCTGTGATGAGATTCTTGAGGAGTTTAATGTGTGCAGAAATGTCCTCTAATGTTTGATATATAAAAACTTGAGGACAGAAATTTAGCTTCAACCTGAAAACCCCAAAAGCAAAGCAGCCAGTAACTGGCTCTTACCTTGACCTCAGTCTGAAAATGGCAATTCTGCCTCCAGAAATCTCAGAATGATACTTTTTCTGATAAATATTTTTTCCCATCTAATAATCCTTTCTAATTCTGGAATTAAAGGCATGCAACACTAGGATTAAAGGCATGCTCTGCCTGGTTTCTCTGGCAACTCTCTAGTGTGGATTCTGGGGTTAAAGCTATTTGCTAACACTGCCTGGATGTGAGGCTACCAGATTGTATGTTTCACTTTCCCGAACCCCAGGAAAGACATATTTGTTAAAATACAATTGAAATGCCACTATAGTCATGCATGACCCTTTTCCTGGAGTTTAAAAAAATGCTGTTTTGAAGTTTCAGATTACATCCTCATTTTATTTCTCTCAGAAATCAATCAGTCTAGCTCAGTTCTCAATCTGCAGTTTCCTAATAAAACCTCTGAAATCCAGGAACCATTAAAGGCATTTTGGTGGTACAGTTTGGCAATGTAGGGTTCCAGGGAAAGGGTTTTCATTTCCCCTATTTGGGTGCAAAACATTTTCTTCAGCCATTCTGCAGAAGTTTCCTCCGTGATGCTGGGCCT
>NW_026068871.1:0-717 GCF_014885135.2 Alexandromys fortis
CCCACTCCCCTCCCCTCCCTCTCCAGTCCAAAGAGCAGTCAGGGTTCCCTGCCCTGTGGAAAGTCCAGGGTCTTCTTCCCTCCATCCAGGTCTAGGAAGGTGAGCATCCAAACCGTCTAGGCTCCCACAAAGCTAGTACATGCAGTAGGGTCAAAACTCAGTGCCATCGTCCTTGACTTCTCAGCAGCCCTCATTGTCTGCCATATTCAGTGAGTCCGGTTTTATCCCATGCATTTTCAGTCCCAGTCCAGCTGGCCTTGGTGAGCTCCCATTAGATCAGCTTCACTGTCTCAGTGGGTGGATGCTCCCCTCGTGGTCTTGACTTCCTTGCTCATGTTCTTCCTCCTTCTGTTCCTCATTTGGATCTTGGGAGCTCAGTCCATTGCTCCAATGTGGGTCTCTGTCTCTATCTCTATCCATCGCCAGATGAAGGTTTTATGGTGATATGCAAGATATTCGTTAGTATGGCTATAGGATCGGGCCATTTCACGCTCCCTCACCTCAGCTGCCCAAGGACCTAGTTGGGTACATCTCTCTGAATGCCTGTGAACCCCTCTAGAGTCAAGGCTCTTGCCAACCCTAAAATGGCTCCTTCAACTAAGATATATACTTCCCTGCTCCCATATCCATCCTTCCATTATCCCAACCATCCCATTCCCCCAAGTTCTCCCTATCCTCCCCTTCTCACTTTTCTCTCCCCATCTCCCCTTTCCCCCA
>NW_026068871.1:7171-8533 GCF_014885135.2 Alexandromys fortis
CCCTCCCAGTACTATCCTATGCTTTCTGTTTTATTATTTTCACTCATGTCTTTGTTTTCTTTACGATTTTTCTAATCCCCATGCCCATACCGTGGTACATGATATTTTTGCTTAAGCAAGTCTCCAACAGTACAATGCTGGCCTTGCCAATGGAAAGAAAATTGCTTCTGATGGTTATTACAAACAGATACCAAAAAAAAAAAATCATTTGCCAGATCAGTAGCTCCCTACTATATACCAGTATATATGTTAATCTTCTCAAGTAAAGACACATATTTGGTCCAGTGACTGTAACCAGAATACCTAATTGATTATGTTTTCGTTAGTTATCTGTCTTCTTCATGACATTTTTGTCTTTTGTATTTGCCAAAAAAGAGAGTTAAAGGGAGACATGGTGGGAAATTCAAGACTGGAAACTCTTGATGAGTGATACTAACTTCTGCTCCTCCTAGACCACGATATATACTTTGGTTCAGCACCCTGGTAGTGCTGACTTCGATGACTTCTTTTTTTCATTTGTACAAATAATAACCCTTATTAACAAGTCAGAGAATCAAATGTGCATAATCCTGGCTTCTTCACATATCTATCCCAAATATACATTCTGTAATTGGGAAATAACTACAGTTTGGGTTCAGGAACTACTTGACCTACTGTGAGTTGGAATTCAGGTAGAACTCCATTATTTAACCTCCATAAATCCCCACTTTAATTAGAGTGCAAAACATGTCTTTGCGTCTTCTAGAACCATTATTATTTCTGAAACAGCATCCAGTAGAATCTCAACTGTCTGATTCTTGCCTTTCTCCCAGGGTATCTGTTATCCTCGTAAAAAGCTGTAGGTCACTAGGAAGAAGGATAGGAGAAAGACTAGCAGTAAAACTCTCAGGTATTTTAGCAAATTCCTTCTTTAGGGAGATCTGGCCTTCCCTTGATTTAAGGGTTTTCTGCTTGTTCAAGTCAGAAAATTGGTCCAAATTCTAAAATTCTCTCTTGCCAGGATGCAATGTAGTTATTTTCCCATTTGTTTGGAGTTTTTTCTTCTTATATACAGACAAAACAAAAATGCAATAAGCTTCTGGTTACTTCATGCCTGGAAGAAATATGGCTGATTAGCCAATTCTATATGCAACCAAGATTGTAGCTCACACTGGCAGCTGAACTTGGTAGTGTGAGAGTCACCCAGGTGCTACAGGTTTTGAAGGCATAAAAGGGTCATGGTAAGAATTGAGACTTGATACCGTGGATCCTATTGGTGAACATAGAGCCTCAGTGACAATTGAAGACCCAGGTTTAAAGGGAACATGAGAAATGGAGACTTGGTACCATGAAGAAAGTCTGGGATAGTCTATTGGTGAAAGT
>NW_026068872.1:0-2239 GCF_014885135.2 Alexandromys fortis
CCTGATTGCTCTTTGGGCTGACAAGGGAGGGGGAGTTGATTGGGGGAGGGGGAGGGAAATGGGAGGCGGTGGTGGGGAAGAGACAGAAATCTTAAATAAATAAATTAATTAATTAATTAAAATGAATAAATAAATACAATTTACCATTGAGAGAAAAATACTTTCTCTTTTGAAATTTCTGCTCCTAGAACTTTCCTCTAGATAATAATTTCCAGTAATGCAGAAATGAAATTATATTTTGACTTCTTTATGTGGTAATTTTAGATGATATTGCCAAGAAAGAGTTAATAAATCACTATATTATTTCAATGAGTTGGGAATCCAATTTAAAAAAAAGATCAGACGGCATAAACATTTCAGAAATATTATACTTGTCTTATGAATAATGCCATTATATGACAGAAACAGCTATCAAAATACTTTGTTCCTTTGAGTCAGAAAAGAATTGGCTATCTGGAATACTCATAGAACAGACATCTCCTTTAGAGAAAGTTTAAATTGTATCATAATAAGAATATTTAAATAGTGGACTAAGCAGAACATGGTCAATATTCTAGAGTTAAATTTTCCTATTTTTCAATGAGATAGTTTACAAATTGAAATGATGGTTCGATTAATAACTTTAACAAAAGTTTATTCAATGATCATAAAGGTGAAAAATAATGAACTCATTATATATGCCAAAACATAGATTCACTTCATTGACATCATGATTAGCAAGAGCCCTCAGACATAACCAAACCATGTTCTATATTAGTCTATGTACATGAAATTCATTGTAAAATGAATTTATGATAGTAGATACTAGAATAATAGCTATTCAAAGAGAATTAAGTAGGAGGAAACATAAATTAGTCTTTGAGGTGCAAGAAATGAAACATTTTTGGTCTTTTTTTGTTTGATCACATGTTTGTGCACTCTTGAATACTAGTTGAACTGTACACATCTGTCCACTTTCTGTAAATTAAACAAAACATTTTGTATAGTGGGTCCCATGAAGCTGGAATTACAGGCAGTTATAAACTGCCTGACATCGGCATTGGAAACTAAACATAGGACTTCTTGTGACAGAGTAAGAGAGTGCAGAGTTTCCTCCATCTTGTATTCTGGCTGAAGTCATTTGAGATTTAAGTAGACTTTGATCTTCTTGATGGAGAATCCCACGGAAAATTACCCAACTCTATTCTAGGAACCTGAGGTCAGGATGTCCTAGCTAACTTTTTTTGTTTCTGTTAAACTGACTGTTTACGTGGAACACCCTCCAGCTAGAGGCTTATCTTAACTTTTCTTAAACTGTCTGTCTGTGCAGGAACCCCATTGAGCTAATCACTTTCTTAGGCTTATCTGAGCCTTAAACTGTGTTCTTGCAGAACCTCTTCCAGATAACAGTGCATTTTAGCTTCTGTTAAACTGCTGGTTTTTGTAAAGACCTCTGCTGCTGTCGAGATGCCACTGTGTGGTCTTTGCCTTTCTAAAGGCTGCCTTCTGGACACTCGGGACCACACCCAAGTTCTCCAAATACCTGGGCGTCATCATAGCCAGCTGAAATAAAGACTTTCAGTTGGCTATAAACAGTGCCAGAGTGGTAATCTCCGATAGGCTACTTGTAATCTTTGAGCCAGTCAATGTCTTTTATGAGAAGAAACCTAAACAATATCAATCATTCAAAGATTATGCAGCATAACTCAAATGGGATTTGAAATTCGTTGGGGCTAAACAGAACACTGAGCTTTCTATTTTCTCATTTACTTGGAGTTTCTTTAATAATTGACTCTATAGTCATCTAAAGATTAGACAACAACATAGCCGGGCGTTGGTGGTGCACGCCTTTAATCCCAGCACTCGGGTGGCAGAGGCAGGCGGATCTCTGTGAGTTCGAGACCAGCCTGGTCTACAGAGCTAGTTCCAGGACAGGCTCCAAAGCCACAAAGAAACCCTGTCTTGAAAAACAAAAAACAAACAACAACAACAACAACAAAAGAGATTAGGCAACATATACCATTCAAAAAAGGAGGAAGATATCTTCAATTATGATTCACCATGTTTTCTTTTAATACCTCAATTATGAGGTGGAGTATCTCTATCTGAAACAAATGAAATAAATAGAAGGCAAGTAGAGACCAAGTTTCGAACCCGGTTATTTCCAGGTAACCATTCACGATGAACATTTTAAGATAACAATTTGTTTTTAGTTAATTTTGGAAAGGCTAGAACAAGAATTCCATCTCATTTGTTTGAG
>NW_026068872.1:5946-9009 GCF_014885135.2 Alexandromys fortis
GTCTCTCTGGGAGCAGAGCAGAGTCTGACCTCACTTCCTCTTCCGCCCAGAATTCTATTCTGTTTACTCCTCCCATCTATGTTCCAAGCTGAGGCCAAGCAGTTGGTTTATTATAACTTAACCAATGAAATCAACAGATTGATATATGACACTCCCACATCAATGCACAATAGGGTGTTAACAGCCTACTTTGTGTAAGTGCTTCTGATCACTTTTGATTTCCAGCTTCCTTTTCTTTTGAATCAGTGCTCTTTACATACTAATTAAATTGAATTATTTTTTGTAATTATTTGTTTGTGCAAATAGTTTCATTAGACCTTAAATAACATGAAAAAAAATCCTCAAATGTGGCCTCTGTGGTTAGAAAACTACTAAGAGGCAGTACAGTCAGTGGAAATAATCATATAGTAACAGGTATCAAAAGCTATAATCAAGTCCATTTATGATGTTTTCTGGAAGTTTTAGCAAGTCATCTTAATACACAATTAATTATATGTTCATATTGCTTTTAAAAATTAACATTCTAGAAAAATATATTTAGGAACAAATAACTGGTGAGAAACACATACTCACAAAATTATTAGTTGTTGAAGTGAAGCTAATGGCAACATAATACATAATGGAGGTAGAAATAAAATGATTTGACTTGGAAAGACATATAGCGTACAAAAAGAACAACAAAATAAAATTTTCTAAGAAAAGAATGTACATTAAAATGCCTGTCCCAAATCTCGTAATTACTAAAATGGCAATTAATTAAAATAATCTTGAGTACTAAAAAATGCCAGCTAGTTGGAACTCATTTATTATGCACAGTGTGACTTTTTAAAAATAGTTGTTTAAAAATTATATTGATTTTTATTTATTTTTACTGTGGTCCATTTTTAAGCAAAAATGAGTAAGCCATATAAAAACATGTTGATATTGGAGAATATTAATTTTTTAAAATTCTTTTTCTTTTGTATACTACATGTAAAGCTCAGGCTCTTTTTATTCATGAACTAACTTTGCTGCATAAGTGTAGCTCTTATCCTTCATTAATGAAACTTCTTTTTACAGAAAATGGTGACTGGTTGGAAGTGTCACCCCCATTTATTATGCACAGTGTGACTTTTTAAAAAGGTTTGGAAAGGGAACACGTGAGGAAATACGGAACCAATGCAAGACTAAAAACCAGTTGGGTAAACTCCAAACTCTGCATCTCCATGTTTGAAGCTCTTCAGATCTCCAATTCCTTTTAACTTTGTTCACTGCAATGTACTTCTTTCTCTTGGCCTGGTTCCAATCCCTGTCATCATATTTCCTAGGCAGGTATCTCATGGCTCTGGCATCTCCAATGTCTTGGGGTCTCCACAGTACTCTAGGCTTTACCCTCACATTTCACATAATGGCTTCTGTGGACCTCATGAAGAGACACACCTGACATATGCCTGAACTCAGTAGTTTTCCTTAATTGTGGAGGGAGAGTCCATAATACCTTTCTCGTATTGTTGAGTCTAAACTCAAAACCACATGACCGAAGGTGCCAAGATTTACTGTTAGCTGGGCCTGGATCATGCCCCCCTTGTTCAAATTCATTTTCAACACCTTTATGTTTTTGATGGTTTCCTTCACTGCCTAAGCTTGTTTGTCCTGGAACTTGCTCTGAAGACCATGTTGACTTTGAACTCCGAAATTTAGCAGCCTCTTTCTTCCGAGTGTTAGTATTTGAGGAGTGCACCACCAAGACTGGCCTTTTCCTTTAACTCCTTTTCACAAGTTGGAAGCATAGCTAAGCAGGGTCTTGCTCTGAGGTCACCACTCCCTTTACTCAGGATCAAGCTTTGCTTTAATCTGTTTACACTTCCTCGTGCTCCTTTTTTCCTCGAACTATATATTTTGTATATTTTCTTGCTCAGTTTGCTCCTTTTCATTACAGGTCTGCATAAAGAATGGCCACTAATAACCGAGCAACACAGTCAACAGTAGGTTGTTTTGAAATGTCCTCTTCTAAAGCTGTTAACCCATAGCTCTTCAATTTAGCCTCAGGCAGATTTTTTTTTTGGAAGAGCAAAATATAGCCATGTTCTTCACCAAACTATCACAATAACAATCTCTAAGCCACATCCTAATATTCTTTTTCTTTGACACCTGAGTCGGGCTCAGATCACCCTCAGTACCACTGTTTCCCGTGCTCTTACTAAGATGGTTCATGATACACACTTAAAGCTTTTAAATGATTTTCTAAATTAAAGTCCCAAAGTCCATGTTCCTCCCAAACAAAACGTATGGTCAATTCCATTACAGCAATACCCTAGTCCCTGCAATATGTCAAGGGGTTGGGCTGAAGGTATTACTTTCTCCAATGAGACAAACTCTTTAGAATCTGAGGATTCAAGGTTCTCAGCTTCAATAGGATCATCCCACACAGCCCTATCCCAACTTATAGGATACCATTCTTTACCAATTGATGCCTTACATTAATGGCCAACATCCTGTGATGCTGGGCCTTGAATTTTTGCTGTAATTCAGCCAACATTATAATGAGGATTTTGGTTTGATTTTCTGCAACTTGAGCTCTGTGTCTGCTAGAGAGAAGAGTCTCTTCTAAGGCACACTGAGAAACCTTTAGACTGTTTATACGTGTCTGGAGGCATCGATTTTATTACAAAGTTCTTTGTTGTCTTTCACTGTATTCTGAAGTTGGTTAATTTTATCACAGAGCCCATTGCGCTCATTTATCAGTGTATCCAGAGATGCTAAGACCAACCAAATCTCAGCATCATTTTCCTTCTTACTGTCAAAAGTATCATATATACCAAATAAATTGGCATTTACAATTGGTATATCATGATAATCAAATACAAACTCTTTTAAGTTTGTTATATGATTGACACTATGAGCTTTAAGTATTCTCTAAGCTCTCAGGAGAGTAACTGGAGAGGCCATAGTAGTTAAAAAGTTCTGGCAAAATGGGAAACTTAAAAAATTCATCCTTATACTTCTTTGGTTTCTTAGAACTACTTTTGCTGCCAAATAGAATAGATCCCTCCCTCTGTCCCTCCCTCTCTCCTTCCCTCCTCC
>NW_026068873.1:0-1410 GCF_014885135.2 Alexandromys fortis
CTTCCCTCGGTTTGTGTTTTCTTCATTACTTCCATTTCATTCTCCAAGTCTTGAACCGCTTCCCTTACCTGTTTGATTGCTTTTTCTTGTTTCTCTTGGTTTTCTTGGGTATCTTTGAGCGATTTATTCATTTCTTCTACCTTTTTGTTGTAATCTCTAATTGTTTATAGCAGTTTTTCACCTCCTGTTTTAGATCCTCTATTAATTTCATATAATTCACTTTTGATTCGATTTCTTCTAATTCTTCTGGAGTAGGGTGTACAATTCTTCTTATTTCGGGATCCCTGTATTCTGGTGATGTCATGTTGCCTTTCAGGTTGTTAGAGGAATTCTTGCATTGGCGCCTTCCCATCTCTTCCTTCAAATGGAGCCAGAAGAGGCCTGGTGTCTTGGTGCAGACTTGCTGTGACTGACTCTCTGGGTGTATCTCCTCAGTGTAGAAGCAGGAACCATTTCTGTGCAGATGGAACTCCTCAGCGCCGAAACATGGACGCCTGGTAGTCCAATGACCCGCGGATAAAAGGGTGAACTTGGGGGGGGGGCAGGGCAGGGTTGGGTAGAGCACAGGAGACCCTGCAGCACAAGCTGAAGGTGCTCGGGCTCCCTTGCCGGGGTCTTAGAGGCCTGACCGATAGGCAGGCACTCACTGCTCTGGCTGGGTAGGTAGCCTTAGTGCAGGAGCAGGAAACTGTTCCTGAGCAAAGGACCTTGCATGCAGGCTTGGGGGCCAGTCGTGTGTAAGAAAGACTGCCCTGCAGAAGGAGCTGGGGGAGGGGGGTTGGTGCTCTCTTCCGGGACTATCCGCCCCTGGATAGCACACATTCACCCGTCCAGATGGAACTCCTCAGCACCTAAACAGGGGCACCTGGTAGCCCAATGAGCCAGGGACAAAAGGAAGAACGTGGCAGGCAGAGTGGGGTAGGGGTCCAGAGGAGCACAGGAGACCATGCAGCACAAGCTGAAGGTGCCCAGGCTCCCTTGCAGGGCACCTGGAGGCCTGCCCGGTATGCAGGCATTCACCGCTCTGGGTGGGTAGTCTTAGTGTAGGAGCGGAGAACTGTTCTTCTAGATGGTCAATGTCTTGCGGCAATTTCTGAAAATTATTAAGATTCCACTAGTAATCTGTCCTAATTTTTAACTTTTGGGCTCAAATTTTTATAAAAGTATTTTATATGCTGAATAATTAATAGAATCACCTTTTTGTATATTTTCAGAAGAATCCCCAAGGAGACAAAGTTTGCTTTACTTCACCAACCATTTTCTCTAAAGTATTTACATTTGAATCAGCTAATGAAATTCCATATAATGTTGAAAACATACCTAACTTGAGTATAATTTCAATTGTAATAAATAACAAAGTACTAACATGCAGTACTTTATATCCTAATTGGTTTATAATAATAACTTTCA
>NW_026068873.1:6119-7594 GCF_014885135.2 Alexandromys fortis
AGAACATTTCTCTTCAATACCATAAAAGAACACATACTGGAGAGAAACCGTATGAATGTAATCAGTGTGGTAAGGCCTTTGCACAGAACATTTCTCTTCAATACCATAAAAGAACACATACTGGAGAAAAACCCTATGAATGTAATCATTGTGGTAAGGCCTTTGCACGTCACAGTCATCTTCAAATGCATAAAAGAACACATACTGGAGAGAAACCCTATGAATGCAATCAGTGTGGTAAGGCCTTTGCAGCTCAGAGTAGTCTTCAAAATCATAAAAGAACACATACTAGAGAGAAACACTATGAATGTAATCAGTGTGGTAAGGCCTTTGCACAACATAGTACTCTTCAAATGCATAGAAGAACACATACTGGAGAGAAACCCTATGAATGATATCTGTGTGATAAGGCCTTTGCAGACCCCTGTACTCTTATAAGGCTTAAAATGTAACATACTCTAGAGATACCTGTGAATGGAATGTGCTAATTTTTTTCACAGTCATCTCCAAATACATTATATGAGCCCTTTTGTAGAGAAACCCTGAAGTTTATTTGTGTATTTTTCAAAAACATGAAAAAAAATCATACTGTAGTGAAACTCTTAAATGAATTCAGTGTCATAATGTTTTGTGCTTCATTTAGGTGTAAGACTTTGTGTGTAGTCATCTGAGAAAGCTTGTGCATATTATCATAATCTTTTGGATGTGAGGAATCTTTGAAGAAGACACCAGAGAATGGGAAGATGTCCCTTGCCCTCGTTAGGTAGAAATCAACATAGTAAAAGTGAAAACCTTTCCAAAAGCAATCTACAGGCTCAATACCATTCCCATGTAAATATCAGAGAAATTCTCCACAGATCTCGAAATTAAAACACTCAACTTTATATAGAAAAGCCAAAAAAATGCAGGATAGCCAAAACAATCCTATATAAAAGATAATTTCTGGAGGAATCACATTCCTTGACTTCTTCAGTCAAATACAGAGCTACAGTACTGAAGAGAGCCTGGTGTTGGCACAAAAACAGATAGGAGGACTACTGGAACTGATTCTAAGACCCAGATATCAATCCACTTGCCTACTACACCTGATTTTTGACAAAGCACCAAAAAATATAAAATGGAGAAAACATATTTAACAAGTGGTGCTGGCTTAACTGAATGAAAGTAGATCCACATCTATCATCATGAACAAAACTCAAGTCCCAATGGATCAAAGACTACAACATAAAGACAAACACACTGAACTACATAAAACAGAATATTGGAAGTACACTTGAACACATTGGTAAAGAGGACCACTTTCAAATTATAACCCCAGGCATCACAGACACTGAGAAAAATAATAAATGAGATCTCCTGAAGCAAAAGTTTCTGTAAAACAAAGGACATGATCAACAATACAAAAAAAAATTTTTCTGTAGTATGGGAAAAGATATTCACCTACCTCACATTGGACAGAAGACTGATCTTCAGAA
>NW_026068873.1:8525-14086 GCF_014885135.2 Alexandromys fortis
AATGTCTTCTTCTTGGAAGCTGTTCTTTGTTGAAAATATAAGCATTATTCATGTAGACATGTTTTCAGTGAAAGATAAAAGAGATTGACAAAATGGGTATGAAGGAACATAAAATGTTCCTTTAAAATTGCTCTTCTTTCTGTCCCATACCTGAAGGCTGTTGACATGAGACAGAGTTTTGAGTTTTTCTTTTAACATCATGCTTGGATTTAGAGAAGGATAGACATTGTCTAATTCTAAAACCATTTCTGATTCTGAAGTAGAGATGTAAACACAAGAAGACATCTTCTAAAGCTGTAGCCCATACAAAGCACCTAAGAGATTATCTCTCTGGGGGTGTGCCTCCTCACAGGTTAACAGGTCAGTATCTGGTCCCTTCCTGAGATAAAAAGCATACAGTGTGACAAACAGAACCAGAAGAGGCAGATCAGCTATTACAGGTGAGGGGAAAATGAAAAATATTCCAGATAGTGAGAACAGTGTAAGCCATGACTTAGAGGATGTAGCAAAGTCAACAGGACCTTTAGAGACATTCATCCCTGTGGCATCAGAGCAGCAACAGCACACATCTGCTCTGGAAGGAAAACATACTGTGTTTTGACAGTCTTCCAAATAGTTCCAGTATGTGTGTAAGTTTTAGGACCTCTGATCCAGGCTACCAGCTCTCAAATGCTGTTTGCAGGTCATTTCTCTGTGATAGGATAGAAGTTGAAGTGGATGTAAGTTCAGATAAGTTTGGAAGTACATAGTCTACATTGCTTTTTGAGAGCTTCCAATAAACATCCATTTAAACGTTTTAAGAAGTCCTACAGTAAAGACCTTTATTTCTCATTCAGCTTTGGCTCTCTGTGATTCTGCCTATTCATACTTCCATAAATACCCTCTTAGGGATATTAACCTCACTATTCACATGGATGTGATGTAATGTACAGAAGATGAGGAGACTGTCCCCAAGTCACAGAATGTGTAACCATGTTGGAAAAGACCTTAAAAATTTTTGTGTTCTCAATACACTGCATCCTCTGTCCTTCCACTCTACTGTGTATCCAGGCATAACTCTGCATTATGTAGCCCAGAATCAGGACAAAAGTCTCTGCATTTATCTTGAAGGAATTTTCTGACTACTCGTCCCTAGAAGACCTATTCTTTCCTCTGTGCTCAGTTATGTACCTGGTGACTCTGCTTGGAACACTGCCTTCATGGTTGTGTGCATGTTGGATCCCTGCCTACACACACCCATATACACTTTCTGAGTAATATTTCCATTTAGAAAATCTGCTACACATCTACTTTTGTGCCTCTAATGCTGTTCCACCTACTCCCATCCCAGAAGACCATCTCTCTGATGCCTGTGACATCCAGATGCATCTGAGACATTCCACAGGCTCCACAGAATGCCTGCTGCTTGTCATCACGGCCTGTGATCACTACCTTGCTATTCGTCAGCACCTCAGGTACCTGTGCACAAGAGCCACAGGTTTTTCTCAATGTATCCAAGAGCCTTCTGGGTATTCTACGTCATCAGGTAGTTGACAGAAACAGTCATTGTTATGAGACTGTCTTTGTATGACCACCAAGTATTCAGAAAGTTCACCTGCAAGGTCCTGGGTGTGCTGAAGCTGGCCTGTGGTGACACATCAGTTAGTAATGACTTTGTCCTTGTGGATGCCATTGTTCTGCTACCTCTACTCAATTACCTAATTTGCCTTTCCGACATGCCAATCCTGGTCACCTTCCTAAAGGTGCTCTAAGCCAGCAGGCCCTGCAAATGCTTTTCCACCTGCTTGGAGCACCTTGCCGTGGTCCTATTTTTCTATAGTATCATCATGTTTCATGTACATGAAACCTATGAACACAAAGAGCTATATCTCTAACATGGACTTTACAGTCCTCTGCATTGTGGACTAACCACAGAGGTTTCAGTTTCCTGTCTATTCCCTTTGATGTCCCAGACCAATGCCCAGAGCAACAGAAGTCCTGGATCAGCCTTTTTTCCCTCTGATGTCCACGACTCACACTTGGCCCTGCAGAGATCTCTGGTTATGCTTACTCTCTCAGAGGTCCCAGATTCATTCCCAGAGTGGCAGAGGTCCTGGCTCAGACCTATTTCCTTGGAGGTCCTAGACTCACGCCCAGACAAACAGGGGTCATGGCCTGGCTTAGGTTTACTCCCATGAAGGTCCCAGATTTATGTCCGGACCTTAAGTGCTCTCTGGCTCCGGCTCACTCACTCTTCAGTTACTCCCCTGTACCTGTTCCAATGGAGTTTGCTGTGTCTGTTCTACTCCTTGGTTTGTAATATTATACCAAGATCAGGGAACAAAAATCCTACTCTTCTAATAACTAGTCTGGCTCAATTCCAGACCTTGTATACCTTTATGTAGTATATATACGAACATGATTATGTAGAGACATTCATGGTAGCATGGTGTTCTCCCCAAGTATGAACAGAGCTGGATGTATTTCTTACAGTTTAGGCAAGACTTAGACCTCTGGGAAATGTCGGCAGAGGTTGAAGTTAGGTCTGTCAAAAATCACTAGAACCCAGACCTGTCTGGTCAAAGGACACCAAACACCCTGAACAACATTAAGCTGGGGTTCCTCTCCAACCCCACCCAACAACAACTTCATCTTTCAGTATTCCTGATTCATCTGAGGGGGTTTGCTCTACCTGTCATCATGTTATCATTATCCTCTCCACATCTATCCTAGGTGGCTGCCCAACCTCCATAGGGTTCCTTTCTGAAAGCTTATGAGCAGGTGGAGCTTCAGAGACACTGAGGGTGTGCACTACCCATGCACACCAGCCTCAATGGTAGGCATCATTGATTTAAGATTCCCTTCTGTATGGTAAGAATATGCTTTATTACCACTGTTTAATAAAGAATCTTCTTTGGGGGCTGGAGAGATGGCTCAGTGGTTAAGAGCACTGCCTGCTCTTTCAGAGGTCCTGAGTTCAATTCCCGGCAACCACATGGTGGCTCACAACCATCTGTAAAGAGGTCTGGTGCCCTCTTCTGGCCAGCAGACATGCACACAGACAGAATATTGTATACATAATAAATAAATAAATATTTAAAAAAAAAGAATCTTCTTTGGCTTATGGCAGGGCAGACTATAGCTAGTTTGGAAAACTAAATTGAATGGAGGCAGAAAGAAGGCAGAGTCATGCAGATGCCATGTAGCCACCCAAGAGTCATGATGTGAAGTAAGAAACCATGACCCTCATAGTAAAATATAAAATAACAGAAATGGGTTAATTTAAGATGTAACAACTATATAGCAATATGCCTGAGCTGTTGACAAAATAGTGTTGTACTTAATATAGTTTTGTGTGATTATTCATGTCTGGGAAGTCAGGAAACAAAAGTACAGTCTCTATTTACACATCATCCACACCATATGGAGCGAGATCTGACCTCCAACAGTGGCCTGCTGTTGTGGAAAATTATTTTCACTGTGTAAAGGTGCGCTAAATTTTTTGCTGCCTTTTTAATGATGCAAACATGTTTTACATTTTTTGATTAAATAAAATTAACCTGTGGTCAACAGGCTGCATCATCAACCATCTTACAGGAAGCTGTAGGGAGAAACTGAGTGTAGTGAGAGTTGTTAAGTGGGGCCGAGTAGGACACTCCTCTTTACATAGATGCCAACAACCAGGACACATTGGGAACTTGTTATTCAACCTCTCTGAGCTAGCAGGAATTTCCCTCAACATTTAAATCCTGAGTTCAATAGAAGGATAAGAGTTGTAGATATGGATTTTCTTAGTGTCTTGTTGGGATCCCCTATCCCATATCTCTGTGAGTCTGAGGCCAGTGCCTGAGGGAACAGAATTCCTTCATTGCTGTATCCCATAGCACAAACAGCTGCTGATAAATGTGGCGTTGCAATTGCTGTTTGGGACAGAAGCTGCTTGAGGTGCAGTCAGTGTATTGAATGCAAAACATCAGTGTGGCCCTCCTGCTAGCTGATCCCATGCCACCACAGCCCCTCAAGAGCACTCTGTCTGCCCTTTTGGGTTTGCCTCTGTCCACTGGGACTCAGTGAGGCAGGCTAGAAAGAGCAAGGAAATAAAGGAGCAGGGCAAGGGATAGAAGCTGTTCTCCTTGGGGTCTATTTGGTATATTTTCCTCCCTAAGAGTTAGAATTTTTGACACAAGTGATGAAACACGGATTTTCTGCAGAGGCAGTATGCATCATTCTAAAGATATCTCAAAGAAAATGTTCAAAACTATCAAGAACTCAAGATGGGTGATGGGGTTGTATGCCTCCAATCCCTGGATTCAGGAGGGAGAGGCACAAAGATCTCCATGAGTTTGAGGCCAGACAGGTCTACAAAGAAAGTTTCAGAACAGCCAGAGTGGTTACAAACAGAAACCTTGTATCTAGGGCAAAAATAAATGTATAAAAACCTAACCACAAAACAATAGACAACTCTCCTTAATTAGGGCCAGAATGTCTATGTCTTGCATTCTACTGTGTTAGCATTACCATACTCACCTCTAAATCTAATTAATACACCTTACAATTTCATTTACAAAGGAAATACCTGAGAATGAGTAATAAAACCTAAAAGGATGACTCAGCAGTTAAGAGCACTTACTGTTCTGCAGAGGATTCACACCCACATAGCAGATCACAACATAGATCCAGGTGACCCAATGCCCTCTTTTGGCCTCCATGGACTCTGCATAAATATGATTCATATGTATATATATATATGCTGGCAAATATTAATATACATAAAATAAGTACTTTTTAAATTCAGATACTTCTACTTTCAATTTGTACTAAATATTTAAGTTTTATAAATTACATTATTTTATTTTATTTTTTATTTTTTAAGACAAGAACTTATGTAGCCCATTGCTGGTCTGGAACTCATTATGTAGACCAGTGTCAGCCTACCTTTGTGGTATGGGAAGTCCCTCAATACACAGTTGCTTTTATTGGTTAATGAATTCTATATATAGAAAGAGTAGACAGAGTCAGAGGAGAAACCATGTAGCTGCCACCAGAGACAGATGCCTCAAACTTCTGAGATTAAAGGCATATACCACTATATCAAACTATGAATTACATCCATTCATCTATCTGACAAATATGTAAGAATCTATTGTAAGGACACCTAAGCACAGTGTCTCTCTCTGTGTTGTATCTATCTTAGTTATACATACTATATAGACTATAGGTGTATTGTTGACAGCAGACGGCATAGTAACAGGAGTAGAAACCATTGGAAGTTGGCCATCTCTTCATGTATCTTCCTTGTGTCTTCAGGACCTACTTTGTCCTGATCTCTAATATACCACTTCCATTTGATAGCAGGTTGCAGCTGTAGATGTCCTACTTTATAACTTGATAGATCCAGAAATACCCAGCTCATGATGGGCATTTCACATCACCTGGTAAGGTGGTGACTGTAACGATTTAAGCCACATATAGTTGACACTCCTAGGTTCTAGGGGTCATGTAGGGACAGACAAGCCCTTAGGCACCCAGGGATGTTAAAGGCTCCCTCCTGCATGATCCACATATGACTCAGCTAAGCCCTT
>NW_026068873.1:15922-17237 GCF_014885135.2 Alexandromys fortis
CTGTACCTGTTCCAATGGAGTTTGCTGTGTCTGTTCTACTCCTTGGTTTGTAATATTATACCAAGATCAGGGAACAAAAATCCTACTCTTCTAATAGCTAGTCTGGCTCAATTCCAGACCTTGTATACCTTTATGTAGTATATATACGAACATGATTATGTAGAGACATTCATGGTAGCATGGTGTTCTCCCCAAGTATGAACAGAGCTGGATGTATTTCTTACAGTTTAGGCAAGACTTAGACCTCTGGGAAATGTCGGCAGAGGTTGAAGTTAGGTCTGTCAAAAATCACTAGAACCCAGACCTGTCTGGTCAAAGGACACCAAACACCCTGAACAACATTAAGCTGGGGTTCCTCTCCAACCCCACCCAACAACAACTTCATCTTTCAGTATTCCTGATTCATCTGAGGGGGTTTGCTCTACCTGTCATCATGTTATCATTATCCTCTCCACATCTATCCTAGGTGGCTGCCCAACCTCCATAGGGTTCCTTTCTGAAAGCTTATGAGCAGGTGGAGCTTCAGAGACACTGAGGGTGTGCACTTCCCATGCACACCAGCCTCAATGGTAGGCATCATTGATTTAAGATTCCCTTCTGTATGGTAAGAATATGCTTTATTACCACTGTTTAATAAAGAATCTTCTTTGGGGGCTGGAGAGATGGCTCAGTGGTTAAGAGCACTGCCTGCTCTTTCAGAGGTCCTGAGTTCAATTCCCGGCAACCACATGGTGGCTCACAACCATCTGTAAAGAGGTCTGGTGCCCTCTTCTGGCCAGCAGACATGCACACAGACAGAATATTGTATACATAATAAATAAATAAATATTTAAAAAAAAAGAATCTTCTTTGGCTTATGGCAGGGCAGACTATAGCTAGTTTGGAAAACTAAATTGAATGGAGGCAGAAAGAAGGCAGAGTCATGCAGATGCCATGTAGCCACCCAAGAGTCATGATGTGAAGTAAGAAACCATGACCCTCATAGTAAAATATAAAATAACAGAAATGGGTTAATTTAAGATGTAAGAACTATATAGCAACATGCCTGAGCTGTTGACAAAATAGTGTTGTACTTAATATAGTTTTGTGTGATTATTCATGTCTGGGAAGTCAGGAAACAAAAGTACAGTCTCTATTTACACATCATCCACACCATATGGAGCGAGATCTGACCTCCAACAGTGGCCTGCTGTTGTGGAAAATTATTTTCACTGTGTAAAGGTGCGCTAAATTTTTTGCTGCCTTTTTAATGATGCAAACATGTTTTACATTTTTTGATTAAATAAAATTAACCTGTGGTCAACAGGCTGCATCA
>NW_026068874.1:0-1475 GCF_014885135.2 Alexandromys fortis
GCTATAACTCTGTGGTAGAGCTTGAAATCAGGGATGGTGATACCTCTGAAACTCTTTTATTGTACAGGACTGTTTTAGCTGTCCTTTTTTTTTTTTGTATTTGCATCAATGTTCCTGAGAGATATTGATCCGCAATTCTCTTTCTTAGTTGAGTCTTTGTGTGGTTAGAGAATCAGTGTTAGTGTTGCCTCATAAAATAAATTTGGCAATGTTTATTCTGTTTCTATTTTGTGGAGTAATTTGAGGATTATTGGTGTTAACTTTTCTTTGGAAGTCTGGTAGAATTCTGCGCTAAAACTGTCTGGTTCTGGGATTTTTTTGGGTGGGAGATTTTTAATGACTGCTTGTAATTCCTTAGGTGTTATAGGTCTATTTAAATCGTTTATCTTATCTTGATTTAACTTTGGTAAGTGGTATCTATCAAGAAAATTGTCCATTTCTTTTAAATTTTTCAATTTTGTAAAATGTAGACATTTGAAGTACGACCTAATGATTCTTTGGATTCTTTTGGTGTCTTATGTTACATTCCCTTTTCATTCCTGATTTTGTTCATCTGGATATTATATCTCTTCCTTTTAGTTAGTTTGGATAGTGGTTTGTCTATCTTGTTAATTTTTCCAGAGAATAAACTCTTTGTTTCATTGATTCTTTGTATTATTCTCTTTCTTCCTATTTTATTGATTTCAACCTTTGAGTCTGATTATTTTCTGCCATCTACTCTTGGGTGTGTTGCTTCTTTTTGTTCTAGAGCTTTCAGGAGTGCTATTAAGTTGTTAGTATGAGATCTCTCCAATTCTTTAATGAAGATACTAGTGCAATGAATTTTCCTCTTAGCACTGCTTTCATTGTTTTATAAGTTTTAGTATGCTGTGCATTTATTTTCATTGAGGTCTAGGGAGTGTTCACTTTCTTTCCTTATTTATTTCTTGACCCAGTTTGCATTCAGTAGAGAGTTGTTCAATTTCCATGAGTTTGTAGGCTTTCTTCTGTTGTAATCCAGCTTTAATCCGAGGAAGTCTGATAGGATACAAAGCGTTATTTCAATTTTCTTCTCTCTATTAAGACTCGCTTTGTGGCTGATTATGTGACCAATTTTGGGGAAAGTTCTGTGAGTGGGTGAGATGATGGTACATTCTTTGAGTTTGGGTGGAATGTTCTGTAGATGTCTGTTAGGTCCATTTGGTTTACAACATCTTGTTAACTCCGGTATTTCTCTGTCTAGTTCTTGGCTGGAGGAGCTGTTCATTGGTGAGAGTGGACTACTAAAGTCTCCCACTACCAATGTGTGATTTAAGCTTTAGTAATCTTTCTCTTACAAATATGGGTGCCCTTGCATTTGGGTCATAGTTTTTCACACCTTGCTTTGTAAGACTTTAAGACAATCCTGAAGCCATTTTTGACAATTCTGAATCCTCTCAGCCTCTGTGCCATAGTGCTTCCCCTCCTCCCCTGGGAACCAAAGGCCTAACAGCTAC
>NW_026068874.1:6792-8099 GCF_014885135.2 Alexandromys fortis
ATGGTGTCTTCAAAAGTAGGAACTCAGCTACCTCTGGGAGGCAAACTTGGACAACAGCAGTAGCCTATAATGAATTGAGTATCTTGGGCATCAGTGACCAACAACTACTGTGGAGGCCTGAAATGTGAGCCTATTTTCACATTAACCAAAGGTCAAGGAGTTGGAACTTAGCTCTAATTCCTTCAAGGTTATTGTGCTTCCACCTCAAACAAAGGTCCCACCTTTGATGTAGATCAGAGGAGAGGGAGGAGAGTGGAGACCTGAAAATGTGAGCCTGTTTCCACCTTTACCAAAGGTCAGAGAGTTCTGTTCTCTCAAGGCTGTTGTCCTCAATAGGTGTGGCTAATATAGCCAGACCTCCTACTTCAGAAATAGCAAAGTAGATCTGTTCTACCTCAAACAGAAGTCTAAGAATCCAACTAAGTTTCATTTCCCAATGGATCCCACCCAGGGAGTGGTTTGCCTACAGAATGCTTTGGTCTAGGGATTGAGCATGACTTGTTCTAGCAACCAAATGTTTAATTATGAATGTAGCCAACGACCTTCAGTTGGCATGTTCATTTCCTTGTATCCTGTTAATGCAGTCTTTTATCCTATTCCTGCCTTTTAGGGTCAGGGGTATTTTAAGCAATTGGAAATTAAATGCCGGAAAATTTCAGTACTCACTGGAATTCCCTCCTGATACTATGCTATATGTTTCTCCATTTTGCTATTTTCATTTGCATCTTCATATTCTTTACTGTGTTTCTAAATCCCCATGCCTTTACCTGGTAAGAGGTATTTTTATCAAGGCCAGTCCTAAACAAACTACAAAGCATGTGTCCTGCCTGATTTTGGTGGTTTTGTATGAAAATCTCTGGCTCTTGTGAGGAGCATCATCAGACCAGATACGGTTTTTGTTTTCATTCTAATTGTATCTGCATGTACAGACTTATGTATTAGAAGCAGTTTTTTTTTTTTGTTTCCATTTCCCTCTTTAGATCATTTGTTACCTGTTATTCCCAAATATTAATACCCACACATCTTAGAGTGCTTTCTTTTTACTGCATCACTCCAAGTTGTGTGTTCAAATCTAAAGATTTGAAGCTAGGAACTTCCTATGAGAGAATATGCAATGTCAGTCTTTCTCTGTCAGGAATACCTTACTCGAAATGTTCTTATCTCCATCCATCCAATTACTTGCAAAGCTCATGATTCTAGGAATGAGCTACTATCCAGAATGCTACTGGTACAGATTCTTCCCGTTCTGTGTAGTGTCTATGTGATCTGCTGATTATTTCTGTTGATGTATTAAAAGTCTTTATCTT
>NW_026068875.1:0-2015 GCF_014885135.2 Alexandromys fortis
ATGTCCTTCCTGGTGTTCTCTTTGCCACTACTCTGGATGGGTTAAACGACCCTCAGGGAGCTGGTCTCTCATGTACTTGGAAGTATTGGTGCTCCCAGCTCATCTGCTGTTTCTTTCCTCCGCTAGGAGTTCACATTCTTTCCAAATACAATGGGAACTACTATAAAAATTAGAAGACGTAACACCTGAACCTGGTATGTCTTTCTGTGGCCTGCATGCTTTGGAACCAAATGTGGGCACCTCAGACCTGTGAGGGTGGGAAACCCTCATTTAATTGTTGATTCCCCTCAGTATTGCTTTGCTTTTGTCTGTCCTGATTCTTTGTTTATGTGGTTCGGGGACAGTAGCACACCCCTGTCCTTACAGATATCGCCCCGGGTTGGTACCAAGGTAAGGTACCACGCAACCCTCCACACCCACGGCAACAGCACACATCCTTTCAGGACTTCACTCTCTGAGGGCGGCGCCCTACAGGACTTGCTAAAGGCAAACACCTCATTTTGACATCTAGCTCTTACCCTCACGTGTACCAGCACACAGACGTGCGACATATCCATGCACACACCCACACACATGCACGCACCCACCAGCACATACACACACTGTGCCCCACACACAGCGACGTTAAGAAACTGCTAGAAAACTAAATCAGGCGCATGCCGGGGACATGCTAGAGAGCTGAGAAGCAAGGGGAAGTCTTCCTGAACAATGTCAGATTCATATGTGTGTTTCTGAAATATATAGACTTTTTGTTTTGTTTACTAATACTGCTATTGTTGATGCAGAACGGAGGATTGAAACTACGTACCTAGACCTTGTTTTGCTCTCTATTTTCAAGCTTGGCCTTCCTCAATTATGTATGCTGACAGCCTGAAGAAGTCGGGTGTCTTCTTCCACCCATGTGGGGGCCTGTGACTTGAACCTCTACCAGCTGAACCTCTACCTGCTGGCCCAAGACTTTCATTTTGTCAGAGAAAAGAGCAGCGTATGCTGTTTCTGCACTGAGCTGTCTAGTGTGTCTCTACAAGACTGAAACTTAAAAAGAATCTCTACCAATAGTTGCGGCATTTTTTTATTTCAAGAAATATTTCTTGACATTTCAAAGTGAACTGTGCTGAAGAGTTGAAGATTAACTTGTTTAGGAGACTTTGTGCTGCCAAAAATGCCAGGAGACAACACCAGTAATAAAGAAGTGGCCCATGCTTCACTGATGCTCATGATAACCATGGCTGTCTGGCACTTGCCTTTTGAAGCTCATTCACTCTATGCTTCATGGGCAAGAGCTCTGTGACATTCTCCACACTGATAGACATAGAACTACTTTATACAGAAGTCTGGAACACCTGCGTGTATGTGGACATAAAACTAAGAATGTCCAGGTCGCTGTGGACTCTGTTTTCAACGTGCAGCACAGGGGTACTTCCGTCCTGTTCCCACTTCATTCTAGCCTATTCCTTAACCATCTTGTTCCTTCTATTTCTTTTTGTTGTCCCTTGTTATCTGGGGACAGAATATTATTCTGTAGTTCAGGCTGGCCAGGAACTCCCTGTGTGGTTCAGGATGATCATCATCCTTCTGCCTCAGCCTCCTGAGTGCAAGGGTTGTAGGCATGATCACACCTGGCACCTCTTTCTTTCCCTCCCTCCCTCCCTCCCTCCCTCCCTCCCTCCCTCCCTCCCTCCCTCTCTCCCTCCCTCCTTCCCTCCCTTTCTTCCTATCTTCCTTCCTATCTTCCTCCCTTTCCTCCCTTCCTTCCCTCCCTCCCTTCCTTCCTTCCTTCCTTCCTTCCTTCCTTCCTTCCTTCCTTCCTTCCTTCCCTCCCTCCCTCCCTTTTTTCCTTCCTTCCTTCCTTCCTCCCTTCCTTTTTTCTTCCCTCCCTTTCTTTTAAGACAGTCTTACTATGCAGCTCTGGTTAGCTTGGAACTGCTATGTTGATCAAGCTAGCCTCAAACTCACAGAGATCCCCCTGCCTCTCTTTCTCCCAGGGGCTGGGATTTTTTCCTGCATGCACCACT
>NW_026068875.1:5996-7158 GCF_014885135.2 Alexandromys fortis
ATAGAGCCATAGGGGGGCACAGCGGCAGGGTGATAGAACCATAGGGGGGCACAGCGGCAGGGGGATAGAGCCATAGGGGGGCACAGCAGCAGGGTGATAGAGTCGTCGTGGGCACAGCGGCAGGGTGATAGAGTCATCGTGGCACAGCGGCAGGGTGATAGAGTCGTCGTGGGCACAGCGGCAGGGTGATAGAGTCATCGTGGCACAGCGGCAGGGTGATAGAGTCGTCGTGGCACAGCGGCAGGGTGATAGAGTCGTCGTGGGCACAGCGGCAGGTGATAGAGTCGTCGTGGGCACAGTGGCAGGGTGATAGAGTCATCGTGGCACAGCGGCAGGTGATAGAGCCATAGGGGGGCACAGCGGCAGGGTGATAGAGTCACATTGGGAGGCACAGCAGCAGGCTTGTGCGATTCTGATTGCTCTCCCTGAAAAGCTATACTGTTGAACTTGGGACACAGGTTCAGACTTTGGACCAAATCAGAATGTTGTCCCTTCGCCCTTCTTAACCAGGTTTAATCTTTGATAATACTGGGTGTCTTAGTCACTGTCCTGTTACCGTTAAGAGACAATACTGCCAAGTCAACATCAAAAGAAAACATTTAATTGGGGGCTTCCTTATAGTTTCAAAGCTTGAGTCCTTGTGACCAACATGGCAGACAGCCTGAAGGCTGCTGCCACTGGAGTGGAAGCTGAGAGCTTACATCTCACCCACATGCAACAGGCAGAGAAAGAGGCGGAGGGGGAAGAACTTGAGCCTGGTCTGGACTTTTTGTTGTTGTTTTCAAGACAGGGATTTTCTGTGTAGCCCTGGCTGTCCCAGAATTCACTCTGCAGACCAGGCTGGCCTTAAACTCACAGAGTTCCTCCTGCCTCTGCCTCCTGAGTGTTGCAACTAAAGGTGTGAACCACCATTGCCCGACTAGAAGTGGGGTTTTAAAGTCCACCCCCAGGCACACTTTCTGTCACAAGGTCACACCTCCTAATCCTTTCCAAAACTGTTTCACTAACTGGGCCCAAGAATTCAAATGTATGACGTGAGACAATCCTTCTCTTTCAAGCCTCTGCTTGAAAGGGGTGCCTTGTTCACTCTGTTTTGTGTGATGGGGTTGTTTGTTTTGGCAGAATCTCTCTCTCTCTCTCTCTCTCTCTCTCTCTCTCTCTC
>NW_026068876.1:0-4318 GCF_014885135.2 Alexandromys fortis
AGGCCATCAGGGTACCCCAGCACAGGATACCCCAGCACAGGGCATCAGGGTACCCCAGCACAGGCCATCAGGGTACCCCAGCACAGGATACCCCAGCACAGGCCATCAGGGTACCCCAGCACAGGGCTCCCCAGCACAGGCCATCAGGGTACTCCAGCACAGGGCTCCCCAGCGCAGGGCTCCCCAGCACAGGCCATCAGGGTACTCCAGCACAGGGCTCCCCAGCACAGGGTATGCTCTGTCTGAGTTAGATGGAGATGACAAGCTTCTCCACGGGGACCTTTCAAGTCACTGTGGCTCTCAACCTCATCTGAGAAGCTTCCATTTGCAGCAGACAGTGGTTAATCCGACGAGACACAGCAACCCAGAGAATAGGAGATCTTGGTATGCTCAGCCCAAAGAGAACATATATACTGTCCATCCCCACCCCCAGCTCAGGGATCACTGCAGAAGAGGGGACTAGAAGAACGCGATGGCCAAAGGCAGCGATGACAAGTGGATGCCTGGTTACTGCAGGCAGACGTGCACATGAACTCACAGGGGTTGCAACCTGTGCAAGTCCACGCCAGCCAGCGTCCCAGCATGGATGAGGGAGCTGGGCACAGCACCCCATCCCTAGCCATGGCATCCCTAGCCACGGCATCCCTAGCTACGGCAACTCTTAGCTGCTGGGAGGGAAAAAGACAGTTTTCTCTGTGTAGCCCCAGGTAAGTTGACTGTGTGGCAATGGAAGACCATACACCTCAGCTGGGCAGCACAAAGGGATCTGGAAGGGTGTTTTGTTTTGTTTTAAAGAACACCTAGTTGGGTGGGCTGGGAAGAGGTGATAGATCTGGGGAGAGGTAGGGGAGGGTGACTAAGACCAAACGGGTTGCGTGAAACTCTCAAAGAGGTAACTTTTAATAAGTAAGATCTAGAACAGAGCAGCTCGGCAGTTCCTGTAAATGCCCAGCAGTTTTGCATCACCCCCACCCACAGAGCCCCACCCCGTGGCCCTCCATGACCCCTCCTTATTAGGTTCTTGGTCAGCTTCCAGCACCACAATCTGGCTCTCTCCTCTCAGGGCTGAGTCACCTAACACGGCCACCGCACCCACACCTTTCCAGCAGCCTGGGTGTGAGCAGGGCTCCTAGCCAAGGGCACAAGACCACACACGCATTTCCCAAGGCGCGTACCCTCATCACTGAGCACCGATTACTGCGCTGCCCCCAGGAAAGCCAAGGAACCCCCCCACCCTAGGTCCTCCCAGTAAACTGAGGGGCAGCAATGACAGCAGACAGCAGGGGGTGCTTCAGGAATAAGTGAGGTAAGTAAAAGTGGGTGTTCCATAAATGGCAGCTGTTGCTACCCTGAGGACCCCCACGAGGAGAGGACAGCCTGAGGGGAAGACAGGCCATGATATTTCAATAAGCATTTTCCTACAATCAAGGAATATACAGACTTCAGAGGCCTGCACTAGATGGCCAAGAACGGGATTCAAAGGCTCGCTTCTGCCTGTTTAGGTCACCATTAGGCCCTCAGTGCCTGGAACACAGTAAAACTCAGTGTGATATGGCATCCAGTGATTCACTCTTTATGCCTGCCCCGCCACCCCAGCCTCCCTGTCCTACCACCGCGTGACAGGTCAATACAATCCCAGCAATCAATGGTGCACACACTAGCGCTATGTCATCAGTCACAGCAGGAAATGTCTGCGGGACTTCCTAAGTGACAGGCTTGAATGACATCAGGCAAAAGCCCTCCATAGTCAATCAACTCCTGACATGAATCCGTACAACACAGGGCTTGAAAACGGGGGAGGGGGATCCCACATAGGTACCCAAAGGGACTGAGGGTTTGTTTTAAAACTCATATTCCATTTGCATATTGGCCCTCAATGTGTTTGAACTACAGCGAAATCCCAGCCTGCTGTTTTCCAAAACAGATTCCGCAGCTATGGAAACACAAGTTGCCCTCCGTTATGATTTCAGTGTTTGATATAGTGAGAGGGAGCAATTCAGTGTGGCTCGCACCGACCCTCAGAGAGCACATGTCCAGTACCCAGTGTGGCTCGCACCGACCCTCAGATAGATACTTCCAGTAAGATATGCCTCACCATTTAGCAGACTCCTTACCCCAGTGGTTTTATAGGCAAACCACTGCACAAAGTTCCCTGTGAGTGCTTCCTGCTTGGGTACTGTGTGTGTGTGTGTGTGTGTGTGTGTGTGTGTGTGTGTGTGTATGAGAGAGAGAGAGAGAGAGAGAGAGAGAGAGAGAGAGAGAGAGAGAGAGAGAGAGAGAGATCATCTTCCTGATCTAAATGAATCCCAGAGAAGCCAGAGGGTCTTCCAGGGGCTGCAGGAACATTCTGGAATTAATCTAGTCTCATGGCAAAGGAGGAAGGTTCTACAGGGCTCCTATCAAAGGTATCTGGGAAGAATGGGAGCCAACAGCTTAGGGTTTTTCAGCGACTTTCAGCAAACAATCTAAAGCGGACCCTGGGAAGTCTCAGAAGTGGTGGGTTCTGGAGAATGCATAGTAGAAGCCCTGAGCCTCCTTGGCACAGAAGCACCCAGGAAACAGAGTTTCTGGGAGTCAAGGGAACAGGAAGCTGGGGCTCAGTCTGTATTCCCTAGGAAGAAGGCACCTACAGGAAGACAGGCCGTTCCCACTGCAGTAAGCAGCGGATAACAGGGAAGAGGTGGGAACAGTAAACAGTGACACTACTAGCCTCAGCCACACTTCCAGGACTGCAGGACTGCCTTAGGGTGAGCAGTCGGGGCCGCACAGCACAGACAGCTGTGCGCAAGGAAAGGCAGGAGAAATAATGGCAGGAACAGAGGGGTGGTGAGCAGGGAGGACTAAGTCATCCCCAAGCAAGAGACAGATCCTGGCAGCAGCACCCTGGGCACCAACAGCGGGGAGCCCCACTCTGGCCCCTGCTCCGGGGATGACAGCCATACTCAGCTGCTCACAGTTGTTATATACTTGAATGCTCCACCCCTGCTTCCCTCCCTCACTCTCTCCCTCCCCCCTCTCCCTCTCTTTCCCCCTCCCTGAATTGCTAACTTTTGAAAATGAAAAACTTAGGGCTGGGGATGCTGGCTACATGGGAGCACAGTAGCCCAGCACGCATGAGGCCCTGGGTCCATGCCCAGCACTGGAAAAGCTAGACTCAGGGGCTCACACCAGCACTAGGGAGGTGGAGACAGGAAGATCAGGAGTTCAAGTTCATCCTCAGCTAAAGAGTGAATCTGGGCCAGCCTGAGCTATATGAGACCATGCCTCAAAAAGAAAAACTAAACAACTAATAAATAAGAAGCAAAGAAGGAGTAGCAGAAGTAACCGTCCACAGACACAAACACAGGCCCAGAAGCACAGACCGAGAACTGCACAGACACCACTGCAAAAACAAACAAAAACCTCATTATTGCAAGCCTCCAAATACATATCCCTGCATTCATAAACAGTAACCAGGTAGAAGAGAGGAAAGAAAAGATGTTCCCACACGTTACTGCCTAAGTAAGACACCAAAGCAGAACAAGATAAGTAATAAGGCAGAAAATGTTCTTTTCTTCCTTTTTTATATTTTTTAAAAAGAAAACAAACTATCTTTTTCCATTATACATACCAATCCAAGTTCCCACTCCCTCCCCTTCCTCCACTCCCTTCACCTACCCCATCCCCATCCACGCCACAGAGAGGGAAAGGCACACTGCTTTGGGGAAAGTCTGACAGAAAACATTCTTAACCTCAGACCTATTCACTATGCCATGCACCGAAAGCCACTGATGATCCCTTCAGAAGAACCCATTTAAGGGCTAAAGAGACGGATCAGAGGTTAAGAGCACTTGCTGCTCAAGCAGAAGACCTAGGTTCGATTCCTAGCACCCACATGTCAATTAATGTGGAATTGCCTGGAACTGGAGTTCAGATTTGTGCCCTCTTGTGGCTTCTGTGGGCACTGCACACTGTGGTGGGCACTGTACACTGTGGTGGGCCCTGCACACTGTGGTAGACACAGAGCAGCCAAAACATTCCTGCACATAAAATAAATAAACCTAAAAACATTTGATGAATACTTTGTCATATTTTTCCCTCTGATCATTTTAAGTCTCTGGGATCTGTTGCTAAGTTAATAATGAAAGCATAAAAAGAAGGAGGCTGCTGGGGGCTCAGAGGTAAAGAGCACTGACTGTTCTTCCAAAGGTCCTGAATTCAATTCACAGCAACCACACAGTGGCTCACAACCATCTATAATAAGGTCTGATGATAAATAAATAAGTAAATCTTAAAATTAAAAAAAAAAAAAAGATGGCTTCTGGGGCCAGAGAGAGGG
>NW_026068876.1:9441-13687 GCF_014885135.2 Alexandromys fortis
TATTTATTTATTATGTATACAATATTCTTTCTACATGTATGCCTGCAGGCCAGAAGAGGGCACCAGACCTCATTCCAGATGGTTGTGAGCCACCATGTGGTTGCCGGGAATTGAACTCAGGACCTTTGGAAGAGCAGGCAATGCTCTTAACCGCTGAGCCATCTCTGGGATGGTTAAGAACAGTCTTCTGTCTGTTCATCTGAGGACAAGGTCTCATGTACCCAAGCTGGCTGTCAAATTACCCTGTTGCCAAGGACGGCCTGAGCTCCTGCCTCCACCTCCTGAGTGCTGGGTTGACAGTGTGCATGCCACGCCATATTTCTTTTTTTTTTAAGATTTATTTATTTATTATGTATACAACATTCTGCCTCGATGTATGCCCACACGCCAGAGGAGGGTGCCAGATCTCAGTACAGATGGTTGTGAGCCACCACGTGGTTGCTGGGAATTGAACTCAGGATCTCTGGAAGAGCAGCCAGTGCTCTTAACCTCTGAGCCATCTCTCCAGCCCCCGCCACACCGTATTTCAAAGAAAGGTATTTCTTATAAAAGTGTGTGTGTGAGAGAGAGAGAGAGAGAGTTGGTGGTGTCCACATTATCTCTCCTTCCAAATCCATGGCATGGGGGCGTGGGGGGGGGGGGTCATCCCGACTCCAGTTCCACAGAGGAGGGAGGTGGCAGCCCAGGGTGACACCAGAGTAAGAATCTGTCATTGTTCCCACCATGTGTAGAGAGAAACTCTGAAACCACTTGCACTCCTTTCTTGGAGAATACCAAGCTTTTGGAGTTGGATGACTACCCGCTCGTCATCACGTACCCCGATGCCCACCCGGACGGTTTTCTGGAAGCCTAAGGTCTACAGATGTGAACAGGCAGGAACAGGCAACGGCTCTGTGATTGTCCTCGGATCTATGAAGCACCAGAAATCCTACTGGTAAAGACAAGTTGTATCTTTTGGAACAGCTAACTCAATCCTTATTCGGGTGGGAAGAGGGGGTGGGAACCATTGGAGGCACAGAAAGGCAGCCTCTTCACCAGTCACACAGAAGGGGTGAACAAGACAGCAGACTCAACAGGCAAGGGGCCAGCAAGATGCAAATCAGGCCATTTGCCACCAAGACTACAGGGGCTCAGTCTCCTGGGGCCCTACCCGCATAGTGGAAGGAGAGTTACCCTCTGACCTCCACACTCGCACCTTAGCACACATGCAATGGCATATATTCATATACATACAAACATATAAATACATGCAAAAAATTTTCAAATAATCAAGGCCATAACCAAGAATCTCATGCCTCAGCATCTGCATGCTGAGGACAAAGCGGTTTCAGAGACTTTGCACAGTTCTCAGACACCATAAAAAAGACAAACACAGGTACTGGAGAGATGGCTCAGGGGTTCAGAGAACTTGATGCTCCTGCAGAGGACCTGAACGGTTCTCAGACCCACATGGCTGCTCACAACTGCCTGGAACATCCAGTCATGGATGCGCTCTTCTGAGCTCTGTGGGCACTGCATGTACACGCTGTACACTCATAAGGCATGCATACACGTGCACACATGCACACACACACACACACACACACAAATGAAGAGCTACACCCCCACTCCCTCTCATAGAGCCAGGGACAAGCACAAGGCCTACACTTCCAAGACGAGGACAGAGGCCCAAAAGCTGGACACTGGCCCAGTTCTCCAACCAAATGCCCCCTGTGGCAGAGACACAAGCCAAGCCAGAGAGAGCAAAGGTGGCCTCACAATCAACGTAGAGCAAAGGGTGGCTCTGGGGAGGCAGAGGAGGGGGTGAAGCTAGACCTCAGCCTTAAAAGAAAGCCCACAGAACACCATGTTCGCTTCACTGGCATGTAAAATGACTTTCCTTTTGGTTATCTTCTGGTTTATTTGCATACTTAAAGTACAGACAAACCCCCGGCAGTGGGCGGTGTCAGTTACGCGTAGTCAGGGTTACAGGTTACTTTATGGACTGAAGACACAGGGCCTGCCAAGCCGGAGTCAGTCCCAGAGTCCAGCTTCACCTGGCCCTTTCCACTTGCAGCATGTTCCTCTCGTGGAAAGGAAGCGGATACGACACCACCCACAGTCCTGTGAGAGCGTCTCCATGCATCGCCTTCCCACCTAGGGGGAGGGGGAACCTTCCTCAGGACACCTGGCCTCATCACCACAGCCCAAGCCAAAACTGTGGCTCAGGTGTGCCTGGCCTGGGCTAAGCGTGCTCTTCAACCTGCACGCCAACGTGCAGCGAAGGATGCCAAGGGGTAGAACAAAACCTGCCTTGCATAAGTGAAGGAAAGCGTGTGCAGAAGAGAGATGCATGCATTCAGTCGGTCAGTCAGTCATCAGTCAGTCAGTCATTCAAGCACACAGTCACCCAGGAGGCACCACTGCCTGCTGTCAGCTGTGTGACGAATATGTCCAGCGATATTTACAAAAGAAAATCCCATTTCTCTCAAGACTCCAGGCAGCAGTGGGGGTCCCAGGTGTTCTCACCGTCAGAGACAGCTAGTGCGCTCTCAATTACAAACCTCACCATCCTATTTCCATCCAGGGGGCATGGCTTGCCAGGGTGCTGAGGGCCTGGCAGGGCACAGTGGCCAGAAGGTGACCTTCAGCAGGCCCAGTGCTCCATTAATAGCAGCAGTACGGGACTTAGGTTACAGATCGCTTCAAATCCACACGAACCTGGCTCCTACCACAGAGGCAGTTCCAGCACTTACTCTGTGTGTCACACACAGTGTTTATTTTAAAAATGCTGGTATTATAAATGGAAAGGCTGTGGTTAAAAGGATTAAAAGATAGGACTCCAACCAGGGGTGTGGGGGTGTGGAGCAAGGGCTGTGATTTGTTTTTTTGTTGTTGTTGTTTGTTTTTTCTTTTTGTTTGTTTGTTTGATACGGGGCTTCTTTGTTTAGCCTGACTGTCCAGTTCTGTAGACCAGGCTGGCCTCACAGTTCCAACACACACAAATCTGCCTGCCTCTGCTGGGACTAAAGAAGTGTACCATCACTGCCTGGCGAGAGCTGTGTATGAATTTAAGGGCTGGAGATGTGACTTGGAGACTGAGTGCCTGCCTCATAAATGAGAGGCCCTAGACTCCATCCCCGGTACCTTAAAAAAAGCTACAAATGTGAATCCCAACTGTTCAATACGGCGTCTTAACACAGCACACACTTAAAACACCACACTCTGGGAACAGAGAACACCCACGTTAAAACACCACACTCTGGGAACAGAGAACACCCATGTTTTAAAAAAAAAAAAAAAAACACTCTGGGAATGGAGAACACCATGTTAAAAAAAATATTAGGGTGTGGTGGTGGTACATACCTAGCAATCCTGGGACAAAAGTGGAGACAGGAGGATTCCTAGGCTCAGTAGTCAGTCAGCCTGACCCATTTGGTGAGTTCTAGGCCAGTGAGAAACCCTGCGTTGTGGGGGTGGGGGAGTGTGTGTGTGTATGTGTGTGGGAGTGGGGGTGTGTTAGTCGGGTCAGAGGGGGCTTAAGGAATGACCTCCAAGGTTGTCCTCTGACCGCACACTTCACAGGCTGACTCACGCAGATGTGCCCCCACACGAGAACACACACAGTTTTTATGACTGAACATTAATGTTGCATTTGGGACAATGGTAAAACATGAAGACTTTTTCCAGGACAGACTGAAGCTACACCAAGAAACCCTGTCTTAAAAAATCAACTGACAAACAAGCAAAAACAGAAAACAAAAAACAAACAAATAGAAAAAATGGGAATTTTACTCTTTTCTTAGATCTCCGAATGATGAGAACAAAAGCAATGTTCTAAACGGTGGTAGTATCTGCCTTTAATCCAGCACTCAGGAGGCAGAGGCAGGTGGATCTCTGTGAGTTTGAAGCCAGCCTGGTATACAGAGTGAGTTCCAGGACAGCTAGGGCTGTTAAACAGTGAAACCTTGTTTCAAAAAAAAATAAAGCAAAACAAACACAAAATAAATGAATAAGTCAATAAATAAAATAAGCAAACTTTGTAATTTCTAATATTCACCCAGGTGAAATAATCTGGTATCAACTAATTCTTATTCAATAGAACTTAAAGACAACGAGAGGGAGAAAGATTGCAATTTGTTCACATTTAAGAATATAAAGGGAATGGCCTGGAGAGATGGCTCAGTGATTAAGAGCATTGCCTGCTCTTCCAAAAGTCCTGAGTTCAATTCCCAGCAACCACATGGTGGCTCACAACCATCTGTAA